>NC_142175.1:1620000-1920000 GCF_029865625.1 Vigna umbellata
GTTGTGGTTGGTTGGGAATGCTTCCACTAGAGGGGGAGTGTACCTATGTGGAAATCCAAATGTGAGTCCAAGTCCCACATTGGATAGAAATGAGAAAGTAGAGCAGTATATAATCATTTTTTTTTGTTTTTTTTTAAATTTCAGTTTTTGGTATTTTATAAAGCATGAACTATGAACGTGTTGTGTAGTATCCACAATAAGCAAATAATCGGTTAAAACAAAAAAAAAATTATACATATTAATTAACATGCATTTGTATAAATGAAAGAGAAAGAAAAATTACAAGTGATGTTCGTCAAACCAAATTTTTATTGAATTCACTAACCAAATTTAAAAGTCATTCGATTTTTTTATCCTTTTACGTCGAATTACAAATCGGTCACGTTATTAACTATCTTATTTTAACTAATATAAACAGCATTTTAATTTTAGTGCTTCATAAAATAACAAGTTTTCAAAAAATTTCGTCCCTTCATTAATTAGACCCGGAATGTGACGGTGCTGTTATCCATGAAAACAATGAATAATATACATAAGATTTTTCAAAAGGATTTGAAGAATCTATTAAGACAGAATTCAAACCATTTTGCATTTTTTCCGTGTGTATAATCGGCGCCATAAACAAGGCACAATTAAGTTCTACTAATTACTTACGCTTCTTTTACTTCATTGGAAACTAAACCGACAAGTCAAGTTCATCCATTCAACATAAATAATAAATTTAATATACCATTATTTATTCAAGCTGTTACCACTGATGGAAGTTTCTTTTTTCTTTGAAAATCTCTATGGACGATAGACATTCCCTCTGTCTATAACCTTTAGACTTCTTGAAAACAGTGCAAAAATGGTGCTGATTACAAAGTAGTTTTGATGCTAATGTGGCCAGTGATTTTGGTATGAATAGTGTACACTACACTCCTCACTTCCAAAATTGAAAAAAGTTTAACTAGAGAGGTTCTGTTGCAACTTTGGCTGGTGATTTTTGGAATGGAAAAGCTTGAGAAGAATAGTTTTATGTCCCATACGCTTCTCAAGTATGGGACTGACCTAACACAAATGGCTAAAGAGGTGACTATTTTCTGTAAGCGCTGCAATTATGTATACTTACAAGAAGCTATACATTCTGTAAATAGTAGGGTTTAGGGTTTGTCAAACCGTTTGAATATCATACATCTCATTTTTTGTTGTTTGTGTCTGATCAAATTAAAACTTGATAAAATTGATATCTTATGAACTTTTCTGATATTCAGTATACTGACAGTGGATTTTGTTTGAAAATTTTGAAAAATGGTATCTTCCTCTTCGTTTAGTTTTGTAAAACAAGTTCGTATATGAATTAGGGTATCCAAGTACCCTCATATTATATCTTCTTTCTTGCTGATAAAAAAACTACACTTTGGAATTTGGTAAGCAATGTTTTATGATAATGATGAAACACATTTTTATGCAGGGAAAGTTAGATCCAGTTATAGGAAGGAGTAAAGAAATAGAGAGGGTTCAACAAATACTATGCAAAAGGAGGAAGAATAACCCTTGCCTTTTGGGTGATCCAGGTGTGGGAAAGACTGTGATTGCAGAAGGGCTTGCTCAAGGCATTGTAAATAAAACTGTTCCATTGAAACTCCAGGATAATATGGTCATGATCCACTTAAATCTTTGACACGTTTAGATTCAAAGTTTGCAGTGAAATTGTGTTGAGCCTAACATATATGTTCAGGTGATTGCCATAGAAATGGGACGTCTTGTTGCTGGAACCACATATCGTGGGGATTTTGAGAAAAGAATGGTAGATTTGATTGAAGAAGTTAAAAAGAGTAATGGGAAAATCATTCTCTTCATTGATGAGCTTCACACTCTATTAGGAGCTGGTTCTTGTTCAGAAGCTCTTGATGCAGCCAATATATTGAAACCAGCTCTTGCAAGAGGTGAAATCAAGGTATCATGCATGCATCAAGTACTTAGTTTTCTTTACATTTACAAAGAGAGACTTTCATTTTGACTATTGTTCATATGAAATGCTTATCATAATCTAAGCTGTGCAGTGCCTTGGAGCAACAACTGTTAATGAGTACAGGAAGTACATTAAGGAGGATCCAGCACTGCAGAGGCGATTCCAAACGGTGGATGTGCCTGAACCAACTGTGGATGAGGCTATTGAAATATTGAAAGGGTTGATAAGCAAATATGAAATTTTTCATGGTGTCAAGTATGAATATGATGCACTTGTTGCTGCATCCGCTTTATCAAAGCAATACATCAGGTTGTTAAATTCATAATCTCAAACCTTTAAGTTAAAGCTTGCTTGTCATTATTTTTTATGGAAGTGATTTACTGATCAAAGAAATGCATAGTTTACTGATGACATTATGCTCAATGTGATGCAGTGATGGTTTCCTTCCTGATAAGGCAATTGATGTAATTGATGAAGCTGGTGCAAAAGCTCAACTAACCCAAATTCAGGATTCATGTAAGAAAATCACAGCCACAGATATACACCTCATAATCTCCACCAAAACAGGAATACCTATTGAAACATTTTCACAAGAGGAAGCTGAAAAACTGCTGAAATTAGAGGAAGCTCTGCAGAAAAAAGTTGTGGGACAACATGAAGCTGTAGAAGTAATAAGCAAAGCCATAAGAAGGGCACGTACAGGGATGAGGGACCCTGAGAAGCCTATTGCATGTTTCTTGTTCACTGGCCCAACTGGGGTTGGAAAAACTGAACTGGTTAAGGCTTTGGCTGTAGAATATTTTGGATCAAAGGAAGCTATGATTAGGTTTGACATGAGCGAGTTCATGGAGAAACACACTGTATCAAAGCTCATTGGTTCTCCACCAGGGTATATAGGTCATGATGATGGTGGCCAACTCACTGAAGCTGTTCGTCGCCACCCTCATTCTTTGATTCTCTTTGATGAGATTGAAAAGGCTCACAAAGATGTTTTCAATGTGTTTCTTCAGATTATGGATGATGCTAGGCTCACAGATTGCAAAGGGCAGGTTGTGGACTTCAAGAACACTGTCATCATAATGACTTCAAATTTAGGGTTTGGAAATCAAGGCAACGGTAGCTTGGCTGAGGAGCTGAAGAGGAACTTTAGGGATGAGTTCTTGAACAGGCTTGATGAAATTGTTGTGTTCAAAAGCCTTTCAGAGTCTGAGTTGAATAAGATAGTGGATATAATGCTTAGTGGTGTTTGTAAAAGGCTTGAGATGAAGAAAATGAAGCTGAATATGAGTGACAGATTCAAGAGAAAGTTGGTTGAGGAAGGTCACAATTCAAGGTATGGGGCAAGGCCTTTGAAGAGGGCAATAACTAGACTTCTTGAGGACACAATGGCTGATAAAATACTTGAAGGGTTTATTGCAGAAGGTAGCCATGTATATGTTGACCTTGATGATGATGGTGAGGTGATCATTGCTACTTCTTGATCATAATGATGTTATAGTTTTTTACTAGTCTTATTATTGTACTGTAGAATTTTCTATAAGAAAAAAAAATAGTTCTGTTTTTTTGAGGGTTATTGTTGGAAAATTCTTTTCGAAATTAATTAAAAGAGATGTTGAGTGATCTTCGAGTAAAGTTTGCTTTGAATTAAATGAAAAGGATCAAGAATGTATTTTATTGGAAAATTAAATCTGAAAGTATCACAATCAACTTTTTTTTTCAATTCTAATGTTATTTTGAGTGTTAATATAAGCATCGGTTTTATATGTAGATGAACCTTCTTTTTCTTAAGATGATTAAATCTTCTTAAGAAAAAAGACCACTTAGAATAATAAAAAAATAAGGATCATCTTACTTTTTCATTTCCATTTTTCTCTTACATTCTTCTAACAACTTCATAAATTATTTTATTATAATCTTTTATTTATATTTATTTTATTATATTTATACAATATTTTATAATAAAACCCAGTTTTCATGTGAAAGTAGAATCGAAGAGTGTAAAGAATATTTTTCCATGAAATGAAGAAGATAGTTTATTGTTAAAGATATAAATACAACTTTGTCCTAGTACAAATTTTTCTTTTTCCTTCAACACATACGTGCCTTTTTTTTTCTTCTGATATCTTTCCTAGTACTTCTTTTAAGAAAATGCAAAAGAAAAATAATGAAGGAAATTTTGATTCAAAATTTTTGTATAAGTTTTCTATTGAGTTATTAAAGGAATTGTCGACATTGTTGTCTAAACTTGTTTAAGATAGTTGTGATGTCTTTAGCGTTTTAATCATTATAGTTGTTAATAAATCTATTATTAGTTTTAGTTTTCATAGGTTAGTTTTCATGTGTTAATTACCTAAGACACTCATTTTAATCCAAAATTGGTTGCAAAATAATGTTATTATTAGAGTATGTATTTACTTAAATGTAAAGAAGATGATTTAGGAGATGAATGTGTTTTGGATTTTTCCACTGACTCTAATGTTACAAAAAGTAGGATATAAGTGATTTTATCGGAAATATTAATATGTATTTTTATAATTTTAGATTTTACTTTGAATTTAAGATGGTTTTGGATTGTATTTGGTTATTTGAAGTTTAAATTTAATAATGACTATGTTGGATTGGTGTAAAAGACTAATTCAGAATGTGATACATACAAAGTTAAAAATAAAAGTCAAAGAATATTAACATATAAAAGAAAGTCTGCCTAGTACAAAAATAGTTTGAAAAACACATGTTAAAAAAATAGTTTATTTTAAGGTTAAATATGTTTGTAGTTTTTAAACTTATATTACATACTAAACAAATTTAACCCTTTATTTTATGTTAGAATAAAAATAAGAGATGTTCTTACACCTTAGGTGCCTTAGGTGGCAATTGACATTTTATATTTTAAACCAGAATTTGATGCTGATGACTAAGATCATGTGAAAAAAAACATATATGAACATTAAAACACACCTTTGAGTTTAGTTGAATATTCAATTAAAAACTTAAATAACTTGTATGCATTCTTGGTGTGATAGTGAGTTATTTTAGCAGAGTTTTTTTAAGCCGTCTTTCATCCTATTTTCCTTTCTTTCAAGGCCAAAAAGAAAGTGTGACCCAAGTTTCAACAATCATAAGCAAAAATTATGTCCATGAAATAGTTCATTTTTTCCCTGCTTCTTGACTTTTGAAAATCATGGAATATTAAATGGCAAGAGCAAAGAAGTGAGAGCGACATTAATCATAGGGGATCTAACAAGTTTTGGTTAGTTTAAATGCAAATGATAAAGAGACAAGAAAATTTAAAAGAAGGTTTATATAATTGCAACTTTAAATGTGAGAAACCGATAACAATCTCCTTAGTTCGGTTGGGCCAAAACTAGAAGATAAGTTATGGTAATGATAAGATGGAATAAGGAGGGCAAAATTTGATGGGTTAGGAGGAGAAGTTACGACCTTGGTTTTTGGATGATGATAGAGTGGTATTTGATGGTGCTCTTAGGGAGGTTAGGTCAACTCTAGAGGAAAATAGCTTAGAGAAGACCAAATGGAATGTTCTAGCCTTTGGTGACCTAAGATGACTAGTATAGCGTAAAAATGACATCATAACATTACTTAAATTCAAAGGTGAATACAAGAGTGTGAGACACCTTTATTTATAGGCTAAGGGTGTCTCCAAAATTGTAGAAGCTAGACCTTAAAACTCAAACTTGACTAACTTGGAGAACAAGGTGGAAAATCCTCTCCATTAGGAGAGGACATGTGGAAAAAATTTCTCTCTATTAGAAGAATGACATGTGGTCACTACCTATTGGAAATCTTCTCTAATATAAGCACATGGTCACTCTCATAAAGGTTTGGACAACCCACTCCTTGCTCTTGGACATCCAACTTGCTCAACATTGAGTTTTGGCCTTTATTGGCTTAAGGTCTAAAAACCCTACCCAAAATACAATGTCTAAAGTAAAATATACACTATTTGACCCATAATACAAAACCCAAATAAATCCTAAACTATTTGGCCGAAAATATAAGGTCCAAAATTATTTATACTCTAAAAACTCCATGATGACTCAAAATAGTCCAAGAGAGAGAGTCTAAAGTCATCTTTCACATATGATTTTAACTCTTTTCTTCTTGAAGGTGTTTAATTATAACTAGAGAATATATTACCAGAAACATCCTCCCATTTGTTGGGCTATATGTTTTTTTTGGTTGGTATTGTAGTTGTTAGGATTTCTTTGTAAGTATGTTTTTTGTGAGAGGTTTTTATCTTCCATTTTGAATTTGTTGAGGAAGTACTCTTGAGATGAGTATTTTTATTTTTTTTATTGATTTTTTTCTTCTCTTTATTTTTTATTCTCTTTCTTTTCTTCTTTTTTTGTATAAGGGTTGAAGTGACCCTATTATCCCTTTTCAATTAATTTGCTATTGTTGATTAAAGAAAAGCAAGAAAGCACTCTTCTTCGATATTGTACATGTCCAAAGGTAGGATACTTCTTCCCTCGTTTTTCATATTCTTTCTATTATATTATGTTCTTATTATGCTTTCATCCTCTATGTCATTCCGCTTCCTAAGCTAGCAAAAAGCCTACCAAAATATAAAAGTATCACTTAGTAAAAAAAAAAAATTAGTCATATTCAAACTTTACCCTTTCTGTAAACCAAAAATCACTTATAATTCCCAAGAACTATGCCATTAGACTCACCATTCAATCTGCAACGTAACCCTACAAGAATTTTCCCAAAAGTACAAACCAAGACCACCAAGATCATTTTCTACATAAAGATACTACAAAAACCCTTCCCTACCCACCTAGGATCATCCTTCTACAATTTCCAAGCCATATTACCCAAGGTAGCCTAAATTCTCCCAAGAAACAAACTCTTCAAACCATAATTTGTCTTTCATCTCTTTAGACTGATAACTTGCTTTGGGCAATCCTTAGTATTCTTGTGAACCTCTAACTACTTTTTCATCAATTAGTACTATAGCCTTGGACCTTTCTGACTTTCTCCAAATGCATCAAAAGCCAAAAAAAAACATTCAAGAATCAACCAAGTCACAAAACTTCTTCACCCAGAAATGTGCCACTAAATCAAGACATTCGTCGCTAATTCATCGCCAAACCAGTCTCTAAAAGGTTGGCAAGGAAAAAAAGTTTCATTGTTATGCAGCTTTTTGTCTGTATTTACGGTTTTACCCTGGAAAATTATGAGAAAAATTGCCACTTAGGTCCATTTGTCTACAACATCAAGTAGGTAAAGTTTTCTGTATCTTTGTTAGATTTTGATTGTATAAAAAAACTTATATGTTAGTTCTTTGAAAAAAAAATACTTAAACGAGTTTTAAGACTCACTTTCTTTAGAGATATACGAACTTAAGTTTTTTTACCTTTCTTGTTTTGAAAAAAATGTTCTAATTTTTCTTTCTTAAAGTCACAATTATCAAGAATTATGATAGTTATATTTTTAGCTTTTGCATTTTATATGTGTAAATGAAGCTTGATTAAACTTCAACATTAAACTTGGAACAAAAAATTTCAACCAACTATCATAATATTCGAAAAGAATAAAAAATAAATAGTAATGTTATGATTAAAAAATGTACGACCAAAATAATTTATAATAACTAATTAACTCTATATTAAATCTTTCTATAGAGATTTTTCCACTAGTCTTACATATTTCTTCCATTTTAAGAAAATTGATTTATTTGTATTATCAACTTAAATTATTTATAGATAAATATCTAATAAGAATTTGGTAACATCCGAACATATTATATCCTTCAATTCTTCTTCTACCGCTTTCTTTAACAATTAAAATGATAAAAATAAAAATCCATTTAAAGGATGAATTGATAGTTTTGAATTATAATTATACAAATATCTAAAATAATTTCTCACCACCCACACTTTTACCCTTGGATCCTTCCACCTCTTCTGTTAGCAATCAAAAAGAAAATTCATTTGATAGATTTATCATTCTTTTACTCTTAAATAGAAAATAGAAATAATTAATAAATATTTCTCGATTAGTTTTCCTTGTTAGTTATTTTCCGTAGAATGCATAACAATTAGATTTTCAACTTGTTCATCATAAATGAGCCTAAATCGTGTTAAAAATTATTATGACAATGTAACAGTTACAGAAAAATGTTAAAAACTCAATAAGTCAAAAACAGAAATAATATAAAAGATAAATAAAAAACATTTTATTGATTGAAATTATGTATAATAATAACAATTCAAAAACTGGTTATAAAATATAATAACCCATATTAATAGCAGAAAACAATCACTAAGACATAAAAATCCAATTAACAAATAATCATTTAAATTTGTATGATTTTGAATACTTGAAAATTCTTTAGTCCTTTCAAATGTCAATTAAATACCATCAGATTTTGTTGTAAATCTTTATAAATCTTGATTGATCACCGCAATTTCTTTTTTAGAAAATGTCTTTGAATATCTCAATAGATTACCCCCTCTTAAATCAAATGAAACTTTTGCTCTCCAAGTGGCAATAAAACCAAATCCTGGTCATCAGTCAAATATTTTATTGTAGTATCGTTGTTATATGCATATTACCTAGGTATTTTATAGTTTTACCATTTTCATAAGAGAAAATCAAATTTCAAACCTAAAGCTCATAAAAGAATTCACGGGACAAATGACACAACATACATAATCAAATGCACATTTGATCATCATTCTAACCACCGAAATGTTGAATTTTACAATCTACTTTGTGCTGCTTTACTCCCATCAGCATCACCAATTTCACCCCCCTCAAAAGAATAACTGTACAAATAAATAATTTGTTGTGTGAATGGGAGATAAATAACAATTACTAAAATTTTTCCTTAAGGATACCTTGACTGTCATCACATTTCAGTAGTGCCATTCGCTGGGACCTTGAATAACCTTGTCTGTTATTAAGAATATCAATGTAATTTCGAAGTCTGTAACGATCTGAGTTTGTCAGCGAAAACGGAGGATTAAGAATCAGGGATGGTCCTTCCACTAGAAGAAAAACTAACAGACGGACAGCTTTTGAATACAATGCAGCTGCACTTTCCATGTCACCCATGAGTTCTTCTACCTGCCAACCAAATATCAGAACACAACCTCAGCTTGGATCACCAATTAAATCTTCAAGTTTGCTTAATTTTAGCATATCATTGAAAATGTCTAAGATAACCTTAATTTTGTATAATCAATGATGGAAAATCTCTTTTTATATACAAGTTTAAAATCGTATTTTCAAGATGGACTTTGATCACCCAGGCCAAAATAGATGAAATAAAAAGCATGATGAAATACTCACACCCCCATGCCTTCCAAAAGCAAGGGCAGATTGAAATATTGTCTCCATTGCATCTGGCATCTCAGTGTTTCCTGTAATCAGGACAGAAACAGTTTCCATTTTTATAAATTTCATAAACTTTGTAATAAAACTACAAGAATCTGTCTCGCTCTCTTTCACACACCCAGAAAGGTGACACTTGCGTTATAACTATTACTTTACATTTCATGCATGTCACAAAAAGTGCATATAAAATTTATTGTTCATCTCATAAAACCAAGTTTAAACATAAGAAAACTCTTTTACATGTTCAGGTGCAGAAGTAGCTTAATTTTATTTTTTTTAAAAAAGGAAGAGAAGTTAACTAGCCATTTGGCTCAAAATTTAAAATAAAAGATGCCATACCAGGCTCAATGGTCTTGGCAAGCTCTTCAGCATGCTCAAATTCCCTCAAAAATTCACTTTCAATTTTAGATAAAATATCCTTTGGCCATAGGGTGTTTCCATCAAGGCATTCTTCCGAATCAGGACTGCCATGCTTCCTGCTGGCACTCTTTCTATATCTTGAAGTTTCTTGATTTGGACTTCCTTCCATGGCTGAGGCAGCTTGTGTATGGCATATGTGCAGTGCTTGCTTCCAGATTGCAAGAATTACAAGCTGAATAGAAAACGCTTCCAGATGCTTTCCTGCCTCCATCTTTACCATTTTTAAGAGTGAGACATGGAGCAGTCCAAAAGGCAAGTATCATTAATATTAACACAGTAACACAAATGAAAACTTAACATTTAGACAAGCATGGCCACTTTACAAAATGTAAAAGGCAGCAACGCAAGACATCAAGGGTTGTGTAAAAGGGAAATAAGTTTCAATTATTTCTATTTCCCACCAAAAGGAAAGATCCTAATAATGCGTACAGAATGACCAACTAAATTGCTATACAAGTGTGACATGCCCATGTATCTACACTTTTGCTACTAAATGAAAAAAAGGTTACCCCACTAAAAACAACAGTTACCGCAGCAGTTATTATAAAAAATAAATTACAAAAATGTTTAGAATAAGCATAAAATTGTAAAAAGAAATGTGTACACCAAAAAGATTGGTATCTCCTCTATAGGATAGTACAGATAATACAACTGATAACAATAACGGCATGTTTCTAGTGCAATGAGCAAGCGGAGGGTGACCAAAGTGTTGTATTAGGTACTATCTCACATAACCCGCTTTTCACAAAGTAATTAAATAGGCCATAAAATGCCGATTCACCCAAGAATTTATAAAAGCCAAACAGAGATCTAGCTAACCTATTGTCTAAATAGAACTAAGGTATCCATAATATGAATTTTATCACTCACAATACTAGATAACCTAAATGTCCAGATTAGTTTGAAAGATCATTTAGAAGACTCCACTAGAGACGAGTGAAAAACTAGATCATGATTTTCAAGTACATGCACATTCCTCAACTAAAGTTTGGAATAAACAATCCATGTCATCCCTGAACTATAAGTATTTGAAATCATATTTTTCTCCCAACTACAAAAAATCCTTCAATTTAATCCCTAAACTTCAACAAAATAGAATAGAGGTAATAAAAGCAACATATTCAATAAATCAGATATTACTTAAACAATTTTATTATTTTACGGGACCACTTGGTACGAGAGAGAGTGTAATAGTTTGGGGACAATATTAATGGTTTACAAGAAAACTTAGAGCCAGGCTACATCATATAAGATCACAGTTGTGAGCAAACTTTCAGCAACATTTACCTTTTCATTAACTAACTCGGTGATGGCAGATGCACACTGTTGCAATGATTTTACCCGGGTCATGCAGTGAGCTGATGGCTGTTCATCACCTATATCCATCGATCCAAGCGAAGTCCCAGGGGCAGAGTCCTGACTTCCTGAACTTCCAACTTGGTACATGCTATTTGTATTGGCACCAACTATTGGCATTGGAGCACTTGGTCTGGTGATTGTACTAGAAGACTCTTGAGGTAAACTACCAGACCTATATGGGGTATGGCTGGGCCTGGAAGCACCCACCGAAGAAGATGAAACATCTATAGGGGGCCCTGGCACCAGAACATATTCTTGATCAATATTCTCCAGGGAATCCGTAACTGTCACATATTACATAAGTATGAGAAGCATTATACATAATTTAGAAGAGAAAAAACTAAATCCAGCCATGAAAACAGAAATGGAAAAAAAAATTAGCTTGTATTACCTTTTGGATAAGGATTTGCGAACATCTGTTCTGGAGATTCTAGAGGATCAGTGAGATTTCTTGAAATGTTACGGTTGTCCAATCTCCTATTAGTGTTTTGAGATCTTTGTGTCATAGTACGAAATCCAGAATTAGAATTTATGTTATTAGAGATAGGAGATGTTGATTCTGCTTTATCTAATTTAGAATTTAGATCAAATCCATAGGTGGACTTTATTGAGGACTTTTTTCTTGAAAAGGATGGACTCCCCTCGGGGCCACCAGAGTCGTCATCTAGGATGAAAGGCAAACAATCTTCTTGATAATTTTCCTCAGTTCTTCTCAAAGGGTCAGACACTGTAGAAAAAAACCCACCAACCAGCCTTGAAGAACTTCTACTCCTGCACACTACAAATTATTTATATTTGCAACTGAAAAACCATAATAACCATAAATTATAAGAGAGTGTTTTTACCTCAATGGCTCATCATCCTGTTCTCTTTGCTTCTGAGAAAGAAATGGGTGGTTAAAAAATTCTTCGAAAGTTAGACGTTCCACTGAAGTTAAAAAAACAGACACAGAAGAGAGAACAATATATTAGAATGTACTGAAAATGATGACAAAAATCTTATAATTTTATATCATCCCTTTTTCCTTGTTTCTCCCACGAAAAAACTGCTGAAAATGTAGAGTAATTTCCCTCAATTTATATTTTATATTAATATTAAAAACTAGGGATTATTACAAGCATATTTTATCATTCAATTATCAGTTCACCAAATCAAGCTCCAACTATTATCAATCCCCAAATTAATTACCCCTTAAATGGAGGGCATCTCTTTCTTTAATTCACAAGACTCTCTTCCAAAGTTACCTTGCCTATACTCCAAACAATGTGTAATAATTTATCATGTATTAGGTTTTTATGTATCTAAATCTTGCCCAAGTGGTCCGATCTACATTAGCAAAAATAACAAAAATCAAAAATACCCCTTTATTCTAGTTGATATGGTATTGGTTAGCAGGAGAATAAGTTATCTAAAAGCCTGAAACAGCAAGGACAAACAGATTTTTCAGCTGAATTCTATGAAGGAGCTGTAATGCTGATGCTAACCAAAGCAATATAATTTTACATAGCCAGGTTTGAAACACACATGCGTTCACCTTGTTTACTGCAGCTAGTTTCCCAGGAAAAAGTCGATAAGTGCACCAAGGACATCGCATGCCATATTAGAAAAGTAACAATACTATAAACAATGATTAAATAAACTGGACCATAAACTCATCCTTAATTTAGGCCTCAGATTTTAATCTCTAATAAAATCAAAAGCATACCTGGATTCCGACGTAACAATTTCTGACACAAATCTTTGCATTCAAAACTCAGACTTGGGCAATCAGATGGAAACTGCAATTCTGTCGATTTCAATATATTCTGTAGTAACTGCAGAGTTCATGATTGTAAATTACATTAAGTTAACTAAGACAGAAAAATGTACCAATTTGGAGAACAACACTACTAATATAGCACCAAACTATATACATTATTGGTTAGAAAGAACAACTTTGTTTGCATTTGTTTGCATTGAGAGAATATTCAAAAGACTACAAAAAAGGGCACTGTCTCAATTTAATACCTGTATTTGATTGTTTCCAGTAAAAGGTGTTCTTCCTGTAACCAGCTGAAATAAGATTGCACCAACACTCCAGAGATCTGCCTGCATGTTTAATTAGATTTAAATGGGAAGGAAACTAATCATGAATGCTTAGGTTTACCAAAGATATTACAATTGAAATCACCTTAGCGTCATACTTCTGTAGTTGCATGATTTCTGGAGCCATATAGAGTGGTGAACCACACAAGGTTTCAGCAAGGCCCCTAGGTTGCAGAGACCTGCCCAAGAAGAAAATTGTGGTTTAATGAGTATAGAGAAGACCATTTTCAGGAAGATATAGATATAGAGGAATAAGAATGAATTTGAATGTGTGTTTTCCCCTCTAAGGATTTCATATTTATAATAATTTTAGATACATCAGATACAATACATGAGACCAAAGAGTAAGAGAATTTGAAAAGATACATCTATGAACTAGGTCCAGCACAAAGCACATTGCAACTTATAATAAATCCTATTAAAGACTATTTATTCTAACACTAACATTAATTTTTTATTTGGCCATAGGAACATCTAGTGGTCTACAATCAGTCATGCATGTTTCTTTCAAGATATCTAAAACATATTCCCAATGAGAAACCACAATGCCTTTCTTTAATTGAACCACTTCAACGCCTAGAAAGTATTTAAGACTGCTAGGCAAGGAAATAATGAGAGGGGGGAATGTGTATTATAGAAGGAAATTTAGAAATAAAAGGGAGTTATGCAGCTAATTATTTAGGGGGAGAGACTATGATATAAATAAATAGTTTCCATTTGGTAGGTGTTAGGGGTCTTCTTTTTGTACTGAGTCTTTGACTATTGTTAGAGAGAATACCCTATGTCAAAGGAAGCTATTTCCTTCGTAAATGTTGGCTTTTTTCAACTAATAGTGAATAATCCAGTTTGCGTTTACTTATGCTTCTTCTCTATCTTGTTTTCTCGTTTCTGTTTCAAGGTGCATAAAAAAGACTTCCAAGGTTTTTGGTTTGAAAGTGATTACATAAGTGTTCCCTTTAGATATAAGATTCTAGTGGCATCATTTCCTGTAATAACTATGTCATCAATATATACAATTAGGTAAACACATTTTCCAGGATAAAAAATTGAATGATTTGCCTCACTGTATTTTATTCCAGAAGTTTGAACAAAAAGACTGAGTTTTCCAAACCAAGCACGAGAAGATTACTTGAAACCATAGAGAAACAGTATAACTTACAAACCAAGTCAAACTCCCCTTGGGTAACAAAACCAGGAGATTTTTCCATGTAAATCTCCTTTTCTAGATCACTTTGAAGAAAGCATTCTTTATATCTAATTGATGGAAAGGCCAATGACATATAGCTATCATGGCAAAGTAGAGATGTACAATAGTCATTTTGGCTACAGGAGAAAACATATCAACATAATCAAGGTTGCATATCTAAGTATATCCTTTGACAACCAATTTAGCTTTAGACAATTAACTTCACCATTTAGCCCAACTTTGATGGCATAAGCCGAACAACAACAAACAAACTTCTATCCACGAGGAAGAGGAACTAAGTTTCATGTACTATTATGTTCAAGAACCCACATTTCATCAATCACGGTCTGGCATCATCTAGGATCAAGGGTGTCTTTCATACTTTTAGGAATGGTAATGAAAGATACAAAAGAAAATTACAAATAAGATAAGGATTGAGTATAGAGCGAATACCTTTTCAAATAACAACAGGCCAACTGAAATCATCATTATTCGGAGACAATATAAAATGACAATGGTAAAGGACTTGATGAAGAAGACTCACCATGTGGTACTAGTTAGGTAATTGGACTCAGTCGTTGGGAGGTGATAAGAGTAGGAGAAGATGGTCGAGCTAAATTGGACTAATAAGAAGAATTTGAATTACTTAAGATTAAAATAGAGAGAAATTATATTTTGGAGAACCCCCTCTCATAATCTTGTATTTATAATGAAAAACTAAAAAAAAAAGAGTATGAAAGATTAAAGGACTAAGCAAGACACTTGGGTACAAAACTAGGTACGACAATAGGCAAAGTGAAGCAAAGCACTTTCTCTAGGGCCATCATGAAGTGATTTTAGACTTTGTATTAAGGGTCAAGTAGTATAGGATATTTTTTTAGGCCTTGTATAAGGGTTGGGATTTTGAAACAAGTCTACTAAAGTTGTAGGGAAATAATTGCACTCAAAATAAAGGTGCATGGTTGCTGGGCAAGTCCACCAGTGATAGGATATAATGTGTATGATACGTGGAAATAGATTTTGCAGGGCAGGGGAATGTTTTTGAGAATTGTTGATAGGATCATTACCATCTTGTGTGAAGGGAACTTTGTCCCTTGGAGGCATTCTTCCTATTATGGGTGCCTAGAATCAATAATACCATATCTTTTCAGTGAGCTTTGGTGTTTTACAATAGTTTTCTTGGGTTCCTCTACCTAGGAACCTAACAACCACTCATTATTCAAGAAGAACTAGAGTCATCTATGCCAGAAGGATATTTCACCCTAGGGAAGAAAGCCAAACAACTTCAAAAGGAGGAAGGATGCTCACATGACAGCTAGAAGATTTGAGGACAAATCCTTTTGAAGGAGGGTATGATGGCATACACCCTAGCCATGATCCAAGCACATTCAAAAAGAGCTAGAATCATCCATGCAAAGTGAAGCAAACGGTTGGTTTTTTAGAATAAAAAATGTAGCACGCTTGAAGCTAAATGCTTCTGTATTATTGATAGTGAAATAATGAGAAACGTTACAATATTTAAAACCTGAAAAAGTAACTTCCCACTAACATTTTTATCCTAATTTTAATCCACTACTTCAACCCATAATTAAAAATTAACTAAATCCTAAAAATAAGGAACAGACTTTGACTCAATTAAAATTAAAAATAAAATATTCCTAAAGCATTTTCTTAACACTCCTCCTTGCTTTAGGAACTGTAAAATTCTATGAAAGGTCAATCTGGCTTCAGAAAAAAATCTCTTAATCCTGAATTATGAATTCTAACATAACCCTTCTTGCCAGCTTCACCGTTGATTTTATTAGCACCTTCTGGCTCCTTCTCTTCTTCGTCTTCATAGTCAAGAAGGTCCTCCTCGTACGCCTTGTTCCAATAACGTACTAAATTGTTTCCTAGTTCATCCATGGTCATCCATGATCCGATCATGGCCCTTTCCACATGGTCACCTATTGTTATATGAACTTGCTGAGGAGCATCATAGCTACGGGTAGCAAATACATCACTTTGTAGTGGCATGTCCTCAGCCCTGTTAACCTTCCTGATGAAAGAAATTGTTTTGCCTCCATGGAAAACCACAGCCACATCGAGAAGGATCAAAACCAATGTTGCAGCCATTGCTGCAAAATAAGAGAAACTTTTTGCACCCAACATATGATGAGGATGTCTTAGCTTCTTGTCTGTCACATTTTCCTTGAGTGAGAATACAGTTTGCTCCTCCTCCAATGGTTTTAGAGCAAAGCTTTTCCCTTTCATTTTCACCTTGAACATATCTAGACCAGCTGCATCTTTAATCAAGCAATTTTTGTCTTCAAAAGTAACTCTAAATCCTCTTTCAATCAGTTGACCAACACTTAGCAAATTTTGGTGAATTTCAGGAACGAAAAGAACGTCTGGAATAAATTTTGTGCCTGTGTAGCGTGTAATTGCAACTCTCCCCTTTCCTCTGACTGAGATATAATCACCATTGCCTATTCTAACTTTGGTGACATCAGTTGGCCTCAAATCTCTAAAGAGTGCCTTGTCAAAGGTCATGTGGTTAGTACAACAACTATCAATTAGCCAAGATGCACTTGAAGCATTGGTTGAAAAACAGGTTGCAACAAAAAGTTGATCTTCCTCCTCTTCATTTGCAATTTGAGCATCTTCTTCCTACTGTTGATTTTGGTTCTTGCATATGACAGCTTCATGCCCAAGTAGATTGCACTTGTCGCATTTAGTGTCAGGCCTTCTCCAACACTTGAATGGAGGATGACCCATCTTGTTGCAATGCTTGCAAGGAGGATACTTTCCCTTGGAGTTTCCTGCTTTGCTTTCTGTGGGAAATCAAATAGTATTTTAGGAAAGAATAAATTAGGAAATTTGTGTATTTCATAACAAGTATATATTTTATTGTAATCAGTACAGATTTGAATAAATAGGGACAATCCCATAAATCAAGGGATTCTAGAATAGAATATAGTTATTATATTTCCTAAAATAGCTTAGGTCTCCCGTATATATCTTGTATGATCTCTTTGTAATAAACATATCAATTTCCATTTAACCTAATTTCCAGATGGTATCAGAGCTTCCGATCTAGGAAGCTCTGTCTGCGCATTGTAAACCCTAAGACGGCAGCCTGCATTGCTGCTGCATTTTTCTTAACCCTAAGACGGCAGCCTGCATTGCTGCTGCATCTCTCATAACCCTAAGACGGCAGCCTGCATTGCTGCTGCATCTTTTCCTATATTCATTACATTTTTTTTCCCTTGCTATTGCAACCTTCTCTATCGCTCAATCTTCTGTTGCTGCTGTCTTCTCTGTGCCTTAATTGCACAGCCTTTCCTTTTTTCCGCTCAGCCATCTTCTTGCTATGATGTCAAGGGAAGCGGAAGTTGTGAACCCAACCCCAGAAACAGGGAATTCCCATTCCCAGCTTCCTGGAGAACTGCAGAATATCCATTCTGCATATCGACTCAATGGAAGAAATTATTTGAAGTGGGCCCAACTTGTTCGTACAGTGCTGAAGGGAAAGGGGAAGTTGAGTCACCTGATGGAGTCTGGACCCAAACAGGAGGATCCCAAGTTTACTACATGGGATGAGGAAGATTCAATGATCATGGCGTGGCTGTGGAATTCAATGATTCCAGAAATCAGCGACACATGCATGTTCCTTAATTCGGCAAAAGAGATTTGGGATGCTGTAGAGCAAACCTACTCTAAAGCCAAAGATGCTGCTCAAGTATATGACGTAAAGGTGAAAACTTTGGCAGCAAAACAAGGGAACAAGACTGTTACAGAATATGCCAATCAGTTGAAATCATTATGGATGGAGCTAGACCATTATAGAGTCATAAAAGCCAAATGTACTGAAGATTCAGCACTTCTCAAGGAATATATCGAACAAGACAGAGTTTATGATTTCCTTGTTGGTTTGAATCCTGAATTTGATCAAGTTAGGATTCAAATATTGGGGAAGCAAAAGGTACCATGCTTCAATGAAGTGGTGGCTATTGTGAGAAGTGAAGAAAGCAGAAGGGGTCTCATGTTGGAGAGTCCAGCAGTAGTAGAGAACTCAGCAATGGTGGCTGACCATAAAGGAGAACAGACGTTGGCCATGGTAGCCGAACAGAAGAAAGGAGGATCAGCAAATGTGGAGAAAAAAGGTGATGGTCTCTGGTGTACCTACTGCAATAAACCTCGTCATACCCGAGAGAAGTGCTGGAAGTTGCATGGGAAGCCTTTAAATCGAGATCGAGAAGGGGGACACAGAGGAGGCCCCTCAAGGAAAGGAGGACAAGTTTATGTTGCTGCTGGAACAAATGAAGGAAATAATCCAGAAGCTGCTGCCCATCTTAATCAAGAGGAGATAGAAAGGGTGAGAACCTTTCTTAGTAAGCTGGAAAAACCTACAGGTGTGTGTTCTTTGGCATATTCAGGTAAGTTTCCACTTTCTTTTGGATTAAATGTCTCAGATACACCCTTTAACAATTACTGGATATTGGACTCTGGAGCCACAGACCACATGACACCATTAGCCAAATACTTCTCCACATATTCCCCATGTCCCAGCAACAAGAAAATTGCCACAGCAGATGGAACCCTTATAACTGCAGCTGGTCAAGGAAATATCCAAATCAATTCTTTAATAACCTTAAAAGATGTTCTCCATGTCCCAAAGCTGTCCACCAACCTAGTCTCTATACGAAAACTTATAAAGGATTTGTCATGTAAGGTTGTTTTTTACAACGATCATTGTGTATTTCAGGACAAGGATTCGGGGAGGATGATTGGACATGCTAGAGAATGGAATGGCCTTTATTATCTTGAAGATCCAAATCTGTCCAACAAAAACAGAATCTCTCATTCCTTCATATCTGAATCTTTGATGACCAACAGAGAAAAAATCATGCTTTATCATTGTCGGTTGGGACATCCCTCCTTTGGAGTAATCAAAATTATGTTTCCCTCTCTGTTTACAAAGTTAGATGTTGAGAGTCTTCATTGTGAGGTGTGTGAACTTGCTAAGCACAAGCGTGTATCTTTTCCAATAAGTAATAAAATTAGCAATTTCCCCTTTTATCTTGTTCATACTGATGTATGGGGACCTTCTAATGTTTCAAATGTGTCTGGTGCTCGATGGTTTGTCACCTTTATAGATGATTGTACAAGGGTCACTTGGGTTTTCCTACTTAAACAAAAATCAGAAGTCAGTTCTGTCTTCCTAAACTTCCACTCCCTGATAAAAGGTCAGTTTGGTGTTAATATTAAGAGGCTTAGGTCAGATAATGCCAAAGATTACTTCAATCATGTCCTTAATTCTTTTTGTCAAAAAGAAGGTATAATTCATGAGTCCTCTTGTGTCAAAACACCACAGCAGAATGGGGTCGCAGAAAGAAAAAATGGGCATCTATTAAATCAGACTCGGGCATTGTTGTTCCAACATAGTGTTCCAAAAAATCTCTGGGGGGAAGCTGTTCTTACAGCAACACACCTTATCAATAGACTACCCTCTAGAGTCTTAGGATCAAAAAGCCCTATGGAAGCTTTGTCGTCTTTCTATCCAAACCTATCCACTACAAATAATCTTAAACCAAGAGTTTTTGGGTGCATCTCATATGTCCATATTCATAATACAGACAGGGGGAAACTTGATCCTAGAGCCTTAAAGTGTGTCTTTGTTGGTTACTCACTCACTCAGAAAGGGTATAAATGCTACCACCCCCCATCCAAAAAATTCTTTGTGTCTAGGGATGTTACCTTCAATGAACAAGAGGGCTATTTCCATCAACCTTATCTTCCGGGGGAGAGTTTCAGGGAAGATAAGGAAAGTAGTAATTCTGGTTTTCCCATTCTTCCAGACCTGATATTTGAACCTAAACTAGATCAAATTGAAGCTGTACCAAGTGAAATTAATTGTGAAGCTGATCAAGGAGATGTTGAAGCTGGAAAATTTGGTAAGAAGCTGGTATACTCAAGAAAGACTAAGGCCATTCCAGGATCAAGCAATGTTCAAGAATCCAACTCAAATCCACAAAAAGAGGTAACAATTTTTTCTCCAGCTGTGCAGGCTGAAATTGAAACCCAAAATGATCTTGAAATTGAAACCCAAAATGATCTTGACCTCCCAATTGCCATTAGAAAAGGGCCAAGAAAATGCACCAAACAGCCAATCTACCCTCTCTCAAATTACCTGTCCTTTGAAAATTTCTCTCCTACCCATAAAGCCTTCCTAGTAAACCTAAACACTACACTCCTACCTAATACCCTATCTGAGGCATTGTCTGACAGAAAATGGAGGCAAGCCATGGATGTAGAGATGGAGGCGTTAGAGAAGAACAACACCTGGGAGTTAGTCACCTTACCAATAGGAAAGAGGCCAGTTGGATGTAAGTGGGTTTATACAGTGAAATACAAGGCTGATGGATCAATTGAGAGATATAAGGCAAGACTAGTTGCCAAAGGGTTCACCCAAACCTATGGAGTTGATTATTTGGAGACCTTTGCTCCGGTTGCCAAAATGAACACAGTTAGGGTGATATTGTCTCTTGCTGCCAATTATGGCTGGAACTTGGAACAATTTGATGTTAAGAATGCTTTCCTACATGGAGACCTTGAAGAAGAAATTTATATGGAGATACCTCCGGGATACGGTAGAGACGTTGTAACCAACACTGTTTGCAAGCTGAAAAAGGCATTATATGGGCTAAAACAGTCCCCCCGTGCATGGTTTGGCAGGTTTACTAAAGTTATGACAGGTCTAGGTTACAAACAAAGTCAAGGGGACCATACTTTGTTCTTTAAACATTCCAAGTCAGGGGGAGTAACAATATTATTGGTGTATGTGGATGACATAATATTAACTGGAGATGATAAAGAAGAGCAGCGATTGTTGAGCCAATGCTTGGGCAAGGAATTTGAGATCAAGACCTTGGGAAAACTAAAATATTTTTTGGGAATTGAAGTTGCCCACTCCAAGAATGGGATATTTATATCCCAGCAGAAGTATATCACTGATTTGCTCAAGGAAACTGGCAAGGCAGCGTGCAAACCTGCTAGTACCCCATTAGAACCAAACATAAAGCTTGGAAATGCAGAAGAAGACGTTGCTGTTGAAAAAGAGATGTACCAGCGATTAGTGGGCAGACTTATATATTTGTCTCATACCAGGCCAGATATTGCCTATGCAGTGAGTTTAATTAGCCAATTTATGCATAGCCCAAAGGAGACCCATTTACAAGCTGCCCACAGAATTTTACAGTACCTTAAAGGAACTCCAGGAAGAGGGATTCTATTCAAAAGGAATGGTAATGTGAAGCTTGAAGCCTATACTGATGCTGATTATGCAGGGTCAATTGTGGATAGGAGGTCAACTACAGGTTATTGCACCTTTCTTGGAGGAAATCTTGTGACTTGGAGAAGTAAAAAGCAGGGTGTAGTGGCTCGGTCCAGTGCTGAAGCGGAATTCCGAGCCATGGCACAAGGTATATGTGAGTTGCTATGGCTTAAAATCATCTTAGAAGACTTGAGGATAAAATGGGAAGAACCTATGAAGCTCTATTGTGATAATAAGTCAGCAATCAGCATAGCCCACAATCCAGTGCAGCATGATAGAACAAAGCATATTGAAGTGGACAGACACTTCATCAAAGAAAAGCTTGATAGTGGCTTGATATGCACTCCATATGTGTCCTCTCAAGATCAAATTGCAGACATTCTTACCAAGGGGCTGGGCTGCCACAATTTTGAGAAGATTGTATCCAAGCTGGGAATGGAAAACATCTATTCACCAGCTTGAGGGGGAGTGTGGGAAATCAAATAGTATTTTAGGAAAGAATAAATTAGGAAATTTGTGTATTTCATAACAAGTATATATTTTATTGTAATCAGTACAGATTTGAATAAATAGGGACAATCCCATAAATCAAGGGATTCTAGAATAGAATATAGTTATTATATTTCCTAAAATAGCTTAGGTCTCCCGTATATATCTTGTATGATCTCTTTGTAATAAACATATCAATTTCCATTTAACCTAATTTCCAGACTTTCATTTCTGACAACACCTTCTCTATTTGGTTGTTGGTTCTTTTTTTGTTTTTCCAACTGTCTTCATGTTTAGCAGGCAAGGCTTCCTCAAGAAAGCCTTCTTCTCTCATAGACCTTCGTTGTTCTTGTGCCTACAAGGAATTCAGCAACTCTGCCAAGGTGATCTTGGAAAAATCCTTAGTATTTTCTAAGGTGGCTATGGTAGCTTCAAATCTTTCAGGTACGGTAACTAAAATTTTTTCAACAATACGAGAGTCCTTAAATTCATAACCAAGCAATCTTACTCTGTTTGCTATGTTCAGAAGTTTTTCAGAGTACTCCTTGATAGTTTCTTATTCCTTCGTCTTCTGCAATTCAAAGTCTCTAATGAGATTCAACACCTTCATGCCTTTAAATCGATCATCTCCATCATATTCTTCTTTGAGATAATCCCTTATGGCTTTGGTTGACTTTAGAGACATGATTCGAGTAAAAATGGTTGATGAAACTGCAGCAAAGAGGCACGCCTTTGCCTTAGCTTTTTTGGTTTTTCCATCCTTGTGATTCTTGATTTGATCCATCTTTGGATTGCCAGGTAGCACAGGAATTTCATAATCCTCTTCAACTGCCTCCCATAGATCCAGAGCTTCTAGGTAGGCTTCCATTCGTACCGTCCAAATTTTATAATTTTCACCATCAAAGACTGATGGTGCTATTGTTGAAAATTTTGAATCTCCTTCCATGCTTTCAGATTTTTCTCTCACAGGTCCCTCAAGAAAAAGGCACTTGATACCAATTGTTGGTTTTTTAGAATAAAAAATGTAGCACGCTTGAAGCTAAATGCTTCTATATTATTAATAGTGAAATAATGAGAAACGTTACAATATTTAAAACCTGAAAAAGTAACTACCCTCTAACATTTTTATCCTAATTTTAATCCACTACTTCAACCCATAATTAAAAATTAACTAAATCCTAAAAAATAAGGAACAGACTTTGACTCAATTAAAATTAAAAATAAAATATTCCTAAAGCATTTTCTTAACACAAACCACTTTCTCTAGGGCCATCATGAAGCGATTCTAGACCTTATATTAAGGGTCAAGTAGTATAGGATATCTTTTTAGGCCTTGTATTAGAAGCCAAGTAGTATAGGGATTTTGAAACAAGTTTGCTCAAGTTGTAGGGCAATAATTGTGCTCAAAATAAAGGTGCATGATCACTCAGTGAGTCCACCACTCATTGGGCGAGCTCCACTACTTGTTGGGTGAGCTCCACTACTTGTTGGGCGAGCTCCACTGCTAGCTGGGCAAGTTCCATTGCTTGCAACGCGAGTTTCATGAGTGCTGCTTGCTAGAGAAAGTTCCTCTCTTTGGACGAGTGTCAGAAGTCATTTTTAAGGTTTCTTGTCTACTTAGGAGACATCTTTCTCTATAAAAAGAGGTATCTCCCCCCTTGTAACTTGACTTGGAGAATTCATAATGTTATGCTGTCAAATATTTGAGCAATAATATCTTGTCCCAAGTTAAGGCTAGAGCATCCATAAGGTCCCTCTAGCCACTCTTCTCTAGAGTTGGCCTAACCTCTCTAAAAGCACCATCAACCACCTCCATCCACCATAAACACTCATCAAAACCGTGAGGTTCACCACCATATCCATAGTTTCATCTTCTTTCTTTGGCCCAACCTAGCTTGAGGAGGGCGCTATCACCTAGTGGTCGTCAATGAAAAAGGTGGGTGGCGAATGGCAAATGGTAGCATATGATGAATGATGACGACAAAACAACAGTGGTGGACAACCAGAAAAGTAGCAGAGTGGGATCGACCCACTTTACATCAACTTAAGACTGAAGACAAGCTAAAAAGAACTTAAGAGATTGATTATCTCTCTGTTGATCTTTGTTATTTATAGAAGAAAAATACATCAAGAACACCAACAAGTACAAGAAACTAATGCAAATAAGTAAATAACTCATAGCACTTTTCTAAGCTATTAGATTAACGGGCTTAGGCCTTATAAATACATAACCCAGTGTGCTCAATATATATTAGGGATTTAGCCTATGCCTCACTCTCTTTTATTGTAACATGATATCTAGAGCTAGGTCATTGTTGATCGATGCTAAATTTTTTTTCGAAAAATTGTTCCTTTTAATTTCAGACTTTACTCTTAGGTTTGTTTCCAATGCTGATTGGGCAAGCCTTCCTTTTGATTGTAGGTCAACTTTCATATATTGTGTTTCTACTAGTAATAATTTGATCTCTTGGAAGAGCAAGAAACAAAAATGTTTTAGTAAGATCTAGTACAAAAGTAGAATATAGAGTTATAGACTTGGCTACTTGTGAGCTTATTTGGCTTAACCGGTTATTTAAAGAATTGCAACTTGGAGATGTCACTCAAATAACACTTATATGTGACAATCAAGTTGCTATTCACTTTAGCTCAAATCCCATTTTTCATGAAAAGATCAAACATATTAAGATTGATTATCAATCATTTTATTCGAAAAAATATTTGAAGATATCAAAAGTAAGTTTGTTAATTCTAATGATCAACTAGTAGATATTTTTACTAATTCATTACAAGGTTCTAGAATTGATTATATTTGTAACAAGTTTGGTACATATGATTTATATGCACAAGTTTGAGGAGGAGTGTGAGATGTAAATGGCTTAGACTTGTCTCTTAGTATTTTCTTATTTATATGTGCTCAATACATATTAAGGATTCAGCCTATGTATCTCTCTCTCTCTCTTATTATAAGACAAACAACTACCTTGTACCTATATTTAATACCTAGTCTAACATTTTTAAACCCACACTTGTTTGTATTATTATGATCAACACATTTAAAAACACATTTTCACTAATTATCTCAAATAAAATATTGAGCCACATACACAAAGATTAACGCTGGGCTTTCATGATGTCTTCATTTTTTTGGGTTCTTCAAGATAGATGAATGAAGTAGAATAATTAGGCTACCTTGCAAATCCAAAGTCAGCAATCTTCAGTACTGCCTTCTCATCATTCTGGGAGAGAAGAAGGTTCTGTTTCAAGGATGATAATGATTAGCATATTTAGATAAAATAACAAAGCAACCTTCATACAAAGATTAAATTTAATATAGAAGGGGATCAACTAGAATTCTGAACTAACGAGCTATAAAACCATAAATACACATTTATGTTTAATGACATAGAATCAAAATAAAAACCTGTGGTTTCAGGTCTCGATGAATAAGGTTATTATCTCGAAGAACTAGT
This sequence comes from Vigna umbellata, assembly GCF_029865625.1. Taxonomy (NCBI): domain Eukaryota; kingdom Viridiplantae; phylum Streptophyta; class Magnoliopsida; order Fabales; family Fabaceae; genus Vigna; species Vigna umbellata. The sequence goes on from NC_142175.1 coordinate 1,645,644, forward strand.
AGACCAGCAGCTGAAACACAGGGTAGTCATTTATTACTAGAACATTTAAGGAGAACATAACTGTATACAGTTGAAACATACCCAGCTGCTGCATGAAATGCTTTGCAGTTGCCTCTGGTACCCTTCCATGGCGTTGAATGTACAAGGACAGATCTCCCCCTTTACAGTATTCTAACACAAGATGTATCTTCCCAGGAACCTACATAAAGTGAATAAAACTTCTAATGAGAAACTTTCTTTATGCACCAAAAAATGCATATTTCATTTGACATCACAATTACCACAAATAATAATAGACCGATCTATTCATAGAATGTTACTTTCTACAATACTTATTCAAACCTCAGAATTTTGATTTTGAATAAAATAAGCCAAAACTAATACTTAGAAACAATTCACACCCTACAGACAACATTTTTCATTTGCCATCAGCACAAAATAAATCCAGGCTAGATTTTAAACAACCATAGTCGTTTTACAATCAAATGGTCATTCATCAATAATTGCCTCTCCTTTGTTTTCCATAATATTAAACTTTTGTTTTGGACCAAACTTAACTCAATAAAACTGGCTTATAAAGTGAGAGTTGTCTCCCATTTATATATTAAACCACCACCCTTGATGTGCAATTAAGGCAACCACAATGAGACCATAACTAAGATGGGTTTGGAGTGAGTGTAGCTAAGGAGGTTTTTCAATGGTCCTCATGCCTAGGCCTTCCAGTCAGGAGCATGGCATTTGCAAGTGGGCCCAACAAAGGATCTACGATAGATGTTCTAAAACAATCTTAAACTCTAGTTTTTTACCTAACTTTGGTCATATCTCTAGTGAATCTACCACCAATCTTTGAGGCTGCAATCCACAGAACCGCCAAAGAGACCGTGATTAAGGCAATCAAGGCCGTTTCCCAACACATAAAAAGCTACTTTTTCCCTACATCAAACCGAGCTTCATGATCACAACTTCCCCCAATTCAATTAAACAGCAATATACTGCACCTTGTTAACTTAATAGAGAGCGCATGCATACTGCTTCTTCTCAAAAATAGAGAAAAAGGTTCCCTCCTATAAATAATAGCATACTAGCATACACAACCATATAGTTTTATGCAGAAACCCCCAAAATGGTAAAATCTGTTTCCTCTTCAAATCCCACGGTACATCCCCAAATAGCAGCAACCATGGTTATCATGACCCCGGACACCTTTTCGAAGGTTTTGTTTATTCAGTAGTCAAACCGCATATTGCCAACATTCTTTCTCACCACTAAAAATTACTAATATTTCTATCCCCAGCTAAAAGAAAAATCACAAATATCAAAATTACAAACGTCATCACTCAGCACACATTTCCAAGCTCTCCTAAAACATCATCATCACCACTTCACTGTGAAGCAAATATACACCCTAAAACTCAAAAGCAATTTACTTAAAGCAAAAAAAGTTATAGAAACACTACTAAACAGATTATCCCAAAAATAAGAGAATCCTCACACTAACAACATTTTCCGAAATTCCAGATCGCATAATAGCTTCTACAATCCCCACCAACCCAAAGACTTTGACTCAACTGGCAATACACCCAGGCTTCTGAGGGATTCAAGTCCAACATATTACATCTGTGGAAAGGAGTGCTAAGTTTTCAATTTAACTAAGTCCCAGACCAAGAATTAATTGCTCAAAAACCTCAAACTTGTCAGGGTCCCACCAAACAGTGAAAGGCGTTAATCAAGGTGGTTGCAACAAAAACATTCCACGGCAAAAACAAAAGAAAAATTCGGCACCGAACCTGAATGATATCGTGCAAACAGATTATGTTAGGGTGTGTAATCCGCTTCAAGATGAAAATTTCGGACATGAGGCTCTCCTGCAACTTCTTATTGAGGCGAAGCGTGGCGATCTCCTTTATTGCCACCTCGGTTCCGTGCACCTTGTGCCTTCCGTGCCACACCACCGAGAACGACCCCGCGCCGATTTGCCTCCCCACCACGTACTCTCCGACCAACCTGCTCCGCCCCACTGCCTGTGCCATCGCCGCCGTTGAACCCGAAACCCTAGACTCCGAAAACCCGATTACCGAAAACGGATCCTCCTAACCACTTTATCGGGTTTTGGTTTTTTGCAGAACACGGTCACGGATTGGGTCAGAAAAGTTTCAAAGTTTTTTTTGTTTTTTACACAAATGCGGGGTTGCTTTTGAACACACTTTACTTTGAGTTGAGAAGATTTATTAGTCTTATTGTCATCGAAGAGACGACAATTATATAACTATTATTGTTATCATCCCCCAAATTCTTATTAAGTTTTTAATTTATTAAACTTAATTCCATATATTTTACAATAATAACTTTTACTTTATTATGCATTGTCATCATACATTATCCTTAAAACAAAACAGAGATATAAAAGAGAAAAACTAATATATAATAGCAATTAAAAAATTTAAAAATAATATAATAAATTTAAATGTTATGGTTTTTCACAAAATCGTTTACTAATATATAAAAAATTGTTTACGAAAATCAAAATTAGTGCATATTAAAACTGTTCTGTCGTAGTTAAAAAATAAATAGGGATAAAAATATTAAACACCAAAATATTATATTAATTTCATATATTTTTATATTATTGTTTTTATTTTGAAGCTTTCATTGATTTTTTTAATGTGTTTGGATATATTTAACTTTTTTTTTTCTTAATTTTCACCGTAGTTATCAAGTACTATGCAGAAGTTAGAAATTCCTATTTTGAAAACAAACTGATGGGTTGGTTTGACCTAAACCTGATTAAATAATTAGTTCAAAAAATTCCGAGAAAATGGACTCCATGAAGTCAAAAAATCATTCAACTTTACTAAAAAAAACTAGTCTAAACATCTACCAAATTTAGTCAATTCTTTTCTTGATTCAAGATAAAATAGATATTCCAACACTCAAATTACATTTTAAAGCAAAATCAAAATCATATTATTTGCCTACATCGTAAGTCCTACATAAAAAAAAGTTGCAACTATCTCTTGTGGGCTTTTTTATATTTCTAATACAAATTTACTATAAAATTACGAGTAGGTTTCAAATTTCAAATATATTATAAGTCATAAGCTAAATCGTGTATTTACAATACTTTTCCATGTTGAAGTCATGTAAAAATATGACGACTTCCAATTAAAAATTGTAAAATTAGATATTGTGCACCACTGGCATGACTTCCTTGAAAATAGATAATGAAGAAGTTATGTTTTGGAGTGTGATGTATCAAACAAGTTTTTAAACTTTCCCAATGAAAAGGTTTAGAATGTTGCTTGATCGAAGCCAAGTAAAGTGATATTTCAAAAGTTTACGTAAGATCCACAGGTTATTTAAGTTTTGTTTTGCAGGAATGGTTAAAAAAATAAAAATCAGGAGTGTCATTAAAAAACAAGGAAACCACAAAGAATACACTTGTAAAAATCTTGGTGTTTGTTTTTCTATTCCTTATCTCTTTTATTGCTTTACAATCTTTATTTGCTTTACAATCTTTATTTGCTTGTGTTTCAAGAAAAGGTTAAAGATTTTTCAAAGGTTGTGAAAAGAACAATTTTTTATACAAAACCAATTCACTTCCCCCTCTTGGTTGGAAAATAAGGCTTATCCATTTCTACAGTCATTAAATGCATGTGTGTATTATACCTTGTCTACTTTGTTTTTCCTGTCTTTATCTGTGCAGATATTTACAATACCAAGATATGCTCAAAAGCTCTACATGAAGATCAAAAAGACGTTGTAAAATAGGAAGCAATTTCAATCTGCGAAAGCAATGTTTTTCTTACCAAGGTGTAGAAAAGTACATATCTCCGTACGAGAAGCCACCTACTCTCAAGAAGGTCAACTCTCTCTAGTAACAGTCATCTCTCGAAGAAAGTTATAAAAAGATGACTCACACAAGAGAATAAAATAACTTTTGCTATCATTGTATCGTTACACTCTATTATTCTCTCTATAAGTTTACATTGGTTGAGTCTATTCATAAAGCAAAGAAAGAACTTCACAAGTTCTCATATTTCATTATATTGTACCTATCCTCGCACTGAGAGTTACTAAAGTATGTACTTGTAAATCAACACTAATTGTGTTTGGATATTCTAAAGAGAATTAAAATACTTGTATTGTTTAGCTCAGAAGAGTTAAATGTTCTAGACAGTTGTCTATTAAGACAATATCATCTAAGAGAAAGACTAGGATAGTCTAAAGTATCTCTGGTTTTTATTAAGATAAAAGTAATGATGAAGTCAAATTTAAATGTCCTTGTGTGAACTATTTGAATGGAAGAAATTTGAATGCTCCGAAATTAGAGAATATCTTATTTGTGATGGTTTCCTACGATGTTATACAACATGGATATGACACGGCGAAGAAATAAACTTTCCGGCTGTCTCCCAACCTGAAAATGTTATTGATTCCACTATGGAAGATCAACCAAAAGAAGACAAATTAGAGGACACGACCCATAATATTGGAGCAAAAAAATTTGCCCAAGCGCATGTGTATGAGACTATGTCCACTAGTGTCGAGACTCCTTTGTATCTCAGTTCGGCTAAGTTCACACGATTGTCAACAATTTTAAGACTCCTGAATTTGAAGGCGACCTATGAATAAACTAATAAGAGTTTCACAGAATTATTAACGCTGTTGAATGAAATGCTACCAAATGGAAATACACTATCTACTCATAATTATGATGCGAAGAAAATTCTTTGTTCGATGAATATGGAGTATAAAATGATACATGCACGTCCCAATGATTGAATATTATATAGAAAATAGTTTGAATTTTTGAAAAAGTGTCCAAAATGTGGGTTATCTCGATACAAGTCAAAAAATAACACCGAAGATAATGGTCATATAGAAAAAAATGGTTCTACTTTGAAAGTAGTTTGATACCTTCCAATTGTGGCTAGACTTAAGCGTTTGTTTTTGAATCCAAAAGACGTTAAAAACCTTAGATGATATGCAGATGAAAGAACAATTCATGGACTGCTTCGTCATTTAGCTCATTCAAAGCAATGAAAATATATTGATCAACAATTCCCCAAATTTGGTCAAGAATTGATAAGTGCAAAAAAGTAGTTAATTTTCATATGGAATTTTAGCACTTATGTTTTGAATTGAGTACATTTGTATCAATTTTCCCCAATCTAAGAAAGATGAAATGTAATCACATGTTTCTGAGTTGTTGAGTAAAAGGAAATCATTTGATCCCTAGTTTGTATACATTTCAAGTAAACTAAGAGAGAAAAGCAAATCCTGCAACATTTCGCCCAAGCTAGAATGATTTCGCTTAAGCTAGACTTATCCAGGAAGCCATTACCTTAAAAGTCATTCTCGCTTAAGCGAGAATATTTTAGCTTAAGCGAGAATGATTATCTTCTCCAAGAAGTTTCTTCTCGCTTAAGCGAGAATAATTTAGCTTAAGCGAGAATTCGGGCAGTTTATATACATACAAAGCAGAAAGAAAGAAAAGGAGGGAGAGCTACGGAGAAAGGAGTACCCAAAGAGTTTTTCTTCCACTTTAGTTGTAGGATCTCCTTCTTCCTCTTAGAATGCTAATGGCTACTATGAGTGGCTGATCTCTTCTCTTGGGATTGAATGTAATCGATTCGAACTCGGATGTAATCTGGTGATATTTATATATAGCATTTCTGTTTTTATTCAACATTGGTATTTTTGTTCTGCTCTTAATGCTTGATTCTACCTGATCAATGGTTTCATGAATGTGGATTTTAGACTTGACTGGAAAGTATTTGTAAAACCCTGATTTGAGCAAGAATACTTGATATCCTGCGATGCTAGGGATATATTTCAGTTTATCAATTGCTTATAACACCTGAATATAATGCTGGACAGTTTGTTGGATATGTGAGGAATCTGTTAGAATCGCTGCAACGGAATTATTAGCGTGGAACAAACCAAGAGGGGGGTGAATTGGTTATATACTTTTATTGTGCCTTTTATTATTTTTCTCTTAATTTTTCTTACTGGGCGAATGATTAAATATAAATGACAGAGTAAGGGAAAGAGAAAAATTACACAGGTGATTTTATCCTGGTTCAGATCACTAGGATCCTACGTCCAGTCGCTTATCTCAAACAAGATAAACCTTTTTCACTAACACAAAACACTTACAAATATTAGTCACAAAGAAAAACAATTTGTAAGAGTTTAGAAATACCACCTCTCTTGAAACCACAAGAGATGAACTTACACTTCCTTTGAATCTTCACAAAGGATGATATCACCTCTCTTGAAACCACAAGAGACGAACTTACACTTCCTTTGAATCTTCACAAAGGATGACCACCTCCTTCGAATGCTTCACGAAGGATGATTCTCTTCCACGCACTTCCTCGGACACACCAAGGATGAACAAGCTATTCCTCTGTCACCGTAGTAGCACTTCAGGACTTTGCAGACAAGAGTTTCCTTAGCTTCAACAATCTCACAGAGTTCTCAAAGAGTTCAGAGATCTTTTGCACAAGGGAAGAGTTATTTTTGAGATAAAGAGTGAGCCATTTTATAGACTCAGCCTAATACCCTTCCATTCTTCGAAAACGGGCCATCTAACGCATTTAATCGATTAACATAAATATTAATCGATTAATAATGAGTACAACGGCTAGTTTTTCAAATCTGAAACCCCCAACGGCTAGTTTTTCAAATCTGAAACCCCCAACGGTAAATCAAATATAAATTACAAGAATCAACCCTAATACATATTTGAGCACTATTACATCAACTTTGATTATTATAAAAGCTTTATAAAATACAGAGATCTTCAATTTGTCTTTATGGATCTTGACTTGTGCAAATTTGTTCATCATCAAAACTTCATCTTTGATTTTTGCTAACAGAATCAATATTCAAGGAACTGATCTTATGAATTTTATACGCGAGGAATCGGTATAAATGACTTTGGTGTGTTGCATCAATGTTGGTAATTTCAGTTGCTACATGTTATTATTCATCCAGATTGCAGATGAGTGAGATAGATGAATTCAATCCCAACTCTCATATTAATCTTCGTTAAGTTATTTGTTGTTATTATTTTACTTTCACGCAAAGTAGTTGTATTTATCAACATCCATCATGAATCAAATTGAACATCTTTGTATATATACTGTTTGACATAACAATTTATCTATTTAATCGAAACTGTTCCTCGTGGGTTCGACACTCTTACTTAAAAAAAATCATTATACTACAGTTGACTATTGGTACGCTTGCCAAAAGTTTAACAAGAATGTAGAAATCTTAAATTTGGTTTAGCTATTAATGTTGTTTATGATATCTGGTCCAAAGTAGCATGAAAATGAGATAACTTTTTATCTCAAGCCACTAGTTGAAGACTTAAAGTTGTTATGGGTTGATGAGGTTGAATTATTTGATGCCTTCGGTTCTAAAATTTTCGCTCTCTCCTAAGGACATCCGACAACTTCTCGAAACGGCAGGTCGGACCATTTTGTCAGGTACTTGGGTTTGGAACCTAACAATAACACTCACTCGATGCAGATAAAAGAGATAAAAGAAATAATTCTCTTATTCACACTATAGAATCTTCACTGTACAAAGGATGGGTTGAGAGCATAACCTTCCTCTATAAGCGAAAGACCTGACTTTACAAAATATATTCGATGCCTCTACAGAGTTACAAGAGCTCTATTTATAGCAGCTCTGACTGGCTCCCCCTTTACAACCATGCATGCAATGTTATTTTTCACCATTAATGACTTTCCAACTTACGATAATTTCTCAGGATACAATGCCAAGAGTCATAAAGCACTGCAATTCATCAATTGAAACATGAAAAAAAGACGGTATATATGCGTCATTGAAGACTTTTAAAACTATAATATATTTAGATTAAATTTTTTTCTTCTCCCCAACCGAAATTATAATTAAATTTAACATTTTAATTGATCATTTTTATTTTAATCACATTTTTTATTTCTTTTTTTTTCTTATTTTTTAGAAAAAATTGATAAGTGGGATTTGACTTCTTAAAGATCAAATTTTGATGGATTTCTTATATAAATCAACCTAATGTACATTAAGAATTGGCTCTTTAATAAAGATTTCAACATAAATTGGGCTTAGTAAGTACAAATGATATTTTTTCATTAAAAAAGTTAAAAATGTAAAAGCCTATTCCAATATGTGAATTTCAAGATTTTGTTTTTCAAAATACACTAGACCAATTTTGAAAATATTTTTCCTGAAGAGACTCATCAATAGAATTATCGAAAACACGAATCGAGATGCCAAATTTCTACCACCTATCTAGAAATCTATAATTCTATGGGTGTAAGAAGAAATTTGATGAAATGTAGAAAAACAAACAGCCATTCCAATGTAGTAATGCGATCTTGGTTCAGGATAAATATGATATTTTGTAGTTATTATAAGGATTAGATAAAATATATAGGGTTTTAAAAAAGAAAATGAAACATATCAATAAACAAAATAAGTTAAGTTCCTAAAGGAACAAATAAGAATATGATGAAAAGTTTTTGGAGTATTACATACTAAAATAAAGTGCAAAAAGCTAACCAGTCCTTTGTTTACATTATTGGTGTTGAAAATGTGGTTTTCAACTATTTTTATCATAAAAATAAAGTTGTAGATCAAGTTCGTTTCACGAAGATATAAATAATAGAGTATAATTTTATGAATATGATTTTGTGAAAAAAAAAAGTAATGAGTTTTGATTTATGATTTAGGCCTTCTTTACTTAAATGGATTTGAAGATAAATTCTTTTATTGTTTATTTGAGTAAATTTAGAGGTAAATAAAAGTGTATTTGGAAGTAAATTTTTGTAATCTGTCACGTCAATCAAATCCTACATTAATTCTCACAAATTTTACTTTCAAATTTATTCTCATTTACCATAAATTCAATCAAGTGAATCACAAATCTTAGTGTTTCATTCAAGTGAATAACAAATCTTAGTGTTTATTTGTTTGAAGATACAATACTTTAAGGATACATCTCTTTCGTATATACTTTAGTTTTTATCATTCAGGATAAATTCTTATGTTATATATATTATATGGAATGCACAATTTAATAAAAAAGTTAATTATTTTTTTTATAACAAATAAATAACACATTTTTTAAAACGACAACCACATAATTTCTAACACTACTTTTACAAACTACATATATTTTTATTTTAAAATATTTTCTTAACTTCCTCTATTATATTCAAATTTAGGTGTCTATCCACCAAATATAATTATTTTATTTTCCACTTAACATAATATAAACATACATCTTTTTAAATTTTCAAATAATTCTTTCAGAACTGTATTATTTAAATTAAAAAATGCAGATATAAAAACTCTAAAACACGTGTGTTTCTAACCGTTAGAACATAAACGTGAAGATAAAAAATAACAAGTAAACCTTGATTTCCATATATTTCTATTTTATTTTGTTATTTCTAAATTTTAAAAATAAAATAAAATGAACAAAAATGTACTATTCATTTACACATTTCAATAATAAATTTATCATAAAAATTACCTCTATTTAGAATGTAACTATTGTTATTAATTTAGTTTTGTTAAAAAATATAAAAACACACGGTCTCTCTCTTTGTACTAATGATGAATGAAGTAGTTTAAACATGAAAAAGAAATACGAGGTGGTTCTCTTGCATCCATATCCATGAAGATGTATCTATCCGACCAACCATTACTCTAGAAATTCCACATATCATCTTCTCCATAGGCCACAACCCAGATTACAACACACTTCATGGCTTCTTCCCGCGTTATCTTCAACCTTACTCTCCCTTTACCCTCCGATGCGCCACCAATTCCTCCCACATGTCACTCTCTTTCTCTCTCACACTCCTTTCTCTTCACTACCCCAAAGGCAATCATCATAAATTAAATATTCCATTTTCCTTTTATTTCGTTGCATTTACTTTTAATTAATTAATTCATTAAATATTATTGTTGTCGTGGTTATTTTTTTATTATATTCTTTTAATGGGTATGTCTGTTCCAGTTGGATTCTATTCTTGATTCCGAAATGTGCACCCTTTTTATTCGTTCTTTTGTTATTCTTGATGTTGCTGCCTACTTTCTGTCTCGGCTCAGATCTTTTGCTCCAGTGCTCCGCGGCGCACGTGTGGTGTGGTGTACTCTCATATGACCATGGAGGAGAAGCTCCCTGCCGAGAACCGAATGCTCGTTAGTGTTCTTCTCTTTTTTTATGAGTGATTTTTGTTCAATATGATGGTTTTGGGTCGGGGAAGGTAAAATGGAGTGAGTGATGGCAAAAGTTTTGTTTTTTTGTTGTTTGTCCGTGGTGGGTGGTTTGGTTGGGTTTTAGCTGTGGGTTTGGGTCATTTTTTTAATTGTTCTTTTGGTTTTGGCTTCTGGGTTTATGGGGTTGTGGTTTGTATGAAGAAAAATGGAGGGAGTGAAATAGAGAGTTCTTGTGTTCTGTTTAGAAATTTATCTATGATGGCTTTACGGGTTGAAGATCTTTTCCAATTTTTTATTAATTGTTAATGTTTCTTTCATAGTTTTGGTTTCTGGCTTTTGTTGGCTTTATTTAATTTCTTTTTTGGGTTTCGCATATGGGGTTTTGGTATCTGAGAAAGGAAAATGCAGGGAAGGGAGCAGGGTTATTTTTTTAATCCTTTGGAGATTGATCCATCGGAATTTGGATTCTCTACTGGGTTTCTGTGTGCTGTTCCTATGCTGTGATGGTAAAATACACTGATGGACACTGATTTTTATCTTTTAAAATAATTAAAAAGAAATTTAATACACCAACATTAGTGTATTTCTAATGCTCTGTAGATGACAGCGTAAAAAAAACCTAGAGGAGAATTTGAACTTGATCATATGGTGGGTTAATTAGTTAATTGATATAATAATGAAAATTTGTTTTTTACTTTTTCTGCTTATGGCTTTGGCTTCTGGGTTTATGAACTTTTGGTGTGTTTTTATTGATGAGAAAGAAATGGAAAAAAGGAGCCGATTTTTCTTCTATGATCATTTATCTCTCACTGCTTAATTGGTTGATTTATCTTTGCATTGGATTATTGAATTCCTTTGGTGGTTTTGGCTTCTGGGTTTAACGGGTTTTGCTCTAGTTTGGTTGCCGAGGGAAATATAATGGAAGGTGTGGATGTGTGTTGGTACTTTCTGAGATGGCCTCTTTGATGAATTACTCTGTTTATTGGATTTCTGAAGGTGTATGTGCCTCCTCATCCGTTGATCAAGCACTGGGTTTCAGTTTTGAGGAATGAGCAAACCCCTTGTCCCATCTTCAGTGAGTAGCAAAGTTCCATTTTTAAGCAATATTCTGTAAATTTTGAGGTCAATGTTAAGCCGGTATATGCTCATTACATCTGACATAATGGTGAATGAACAGTATCACCACTTTTTAGCTTAGTTGCTAGTTTCCCATTTAAGGCTTAATGGTATTATAGCTTCTTGTAAAAAATGTGCTGTTGGAATTTGAAAGATTGAGTTTTGGAAAACTGTTGATTCAGTTGGAGCAACTTTCTTGTTAATTGTTACAATCACGAACCACTAACCTTATCTGAATGCCTTATTGCGAGTGTGATTGATAGCTTTGAAATTTTATTATTCACAGTGGCATTCTTATCTGTAATCTGTTGTCACTGGTAATCAGCATGAAAGAAAAATGATGAAATTAAGTATGATGGGGAACCTGGAACTCGAACATCTTAACTAGACTAGGATGGTGTTTTTCCCTTAGGAAATCAAGTTGAGTAGGATGGACTAGTGAGTTGCATCATCAATTTTGCATTCATTGAAATTTTTAATTTCAAAGGGTACATTTGGTTTTGTGTTATCTTTTCATTTTCAATTGATAAGAATGTTATCAGCATGAATTACAAAATGTTATTTTATCTTTATTGTTTCTTAAATTTGCAAAGAAAATGGTGTTTTCATCATTTACTTTCTTGAAAATGAGAAGCTAAATGAAACACTATAGCATTTTGGAGAAAACATATAAACTAAAAATGAAAACAGTTGATAATCCAAATTCACAGAAAGTTTTCCAATTTCCCTTCATTTTGCTTGTTTTATTCATTTTCTAATCTCAATATTTTTCTAAACTTTAAGATGACTTGGTTAAAATTTCTGGATTAGTTAATCAAATGATTCACTAACACTTCCAGTTTCTAATGTTGTAGGAAATGCGCTGGCCGAGTTGGGAAGGCTACTTATGTATGAAGCTGCAAGGGATTGGTTGGTTAGTTGCTAATTCATGGTTCATATCTTGCTAATTCTCATGATTTTTACTTGGATTTTTTTATTGTTCTTACTATATGATTTGATGTTTCTATCTTTCTTTCTTTATATAGCCATAAAATGCTACAAATTTGGAGCTATAGTTTCATCTTTATGTGGTCAATTCTAAAGGGAATACTTTATAAACCTTATACTGTGTACCAACCATAGTTGTTATTCATGAGCTATTGTTATGCCTTTCATAGCTAGGCCTGAAAACAGGTCTTAAGGCTGCACTAGTTGGTTGTTGGATGTTAAAATACCCCTGAAACTAGGGTTGTATTAGGGAGGGCTTTTGGGGTGTATCAACTTGTAAAATCATGTCTATTAAGTCCAAGTCTCTTTGCTTGTCAACTAAATTATCACATCCACCTATGAAGCCCAAATATACTGCAGTTTGAAACCATTGGGCTATTGATAGCGTTCTCCTGTAGATTGGAAAACCAATGATGGAGTTGACAATTACAAATCAAGGTTTGTGATCGTATATAATTAAGTGAAAACAAATGAGACCCTCATCTAGACTATTCAAATTTCCCACAAATAAAGAATTTAGGAATTTAAATATTTAAATAAGTGAAAACAAATGAGACCCTCATCATCTAGACTATTCAAATTTCCCAAAAATAAAGGATTTAGGAATTCCATGGTCATCATCAACCTTATTGATAGGGCATCATTTGAACAAAATCTTTCAACCAATATTGGTAAACATCTAATCAACATCAGCCTCAAAGCCAAAAGTTTCCACAATTCTCCTCATCCCAATAAACAGTAGGGAAGAGTTGCATAGTATTAAGAGAATTATACATTTCCTCTCGGCTTTCAAATCCAAATGCTATCCAAGGAAGATGAAATGTTTAGGTATTGATCCTTCGCATTTTGGGTGCTTCCTTTGATGGATCTCCATTCTCTTTCCGAGGTCATTTGGAAGACATAATGGGATATGAGATGAAATGTAGGCTAAGATGATGAATAGTGCGCTTTAATGGTGGTTTGGTGGTATGACATTTGTGGGCAAGATGAATATGGAAATGAGAATTGGAGGATTTATAAAGATGGGTGATGATAATGGAGGTGGGTGGTTTTTTGTGACAACCCGAATGTCATGATGCACCTCGGTCTAGAATCAGCAGAAGGACAATGACAAAAAGTGGTTTGTATGGTTTGAATGGATTGAAAATGATGCAGGTTTCTAGAAAGGTTGGGCTTATTCTAGGGAAGGGGGCTAAAGGAAGCTGGAGAACCTCTAGTTGGTGACTCTTAAGAGAAACAAGTTTCTGGAGTAATCTCAATAGAGTTTCACTAATCATCAAGGAGTATCTGTATTGTGGTGGGGATCTCTATATTTATAGGAGAAGAGATCCTCCTTGATGTTAACAGAAATCTACACATGCCTTATTTTCATGCCTAGATATGTGGATCAGTTGACAAGTGGCACTCACATTGATGCTGCTTTAACCCATGTGCAAAACATGTTAAACGTGAGAGGTTCTGTAAGAAAGGCCGACCCCTTGTACACAACTCAGTAGCTCGACCTTTAGAAGGAGCTCGACAGGTCGGTCAAAAGGGGATCGACAACGTAGCGAGACACAGAGAGCCCGACAGGCCAACCTGGGAGCAGGAGAGCTCGGACAGAAACATGAGAGCTTGGTTTGTACATATATTTTACAAGGTCAAAAGAAACATAAACTATTGGTTGTATGAAATCTTGACATCTTCCTTGACCCATGTTATTACTAGTTGTATCCGATCAAGCTCACTTGTCTCAGTGTCTTCCTAGCCTTCTTGTATCTTTCTGACCATGCTTTTAGTAATAGGTCCACTGGTTGGACCTAAGTCATCATCTCCTCTCTTTTGAGAAGGATTTGTCCTTAAATCTGGAGGATCGATTTCATCATCTGAACCACCTATAAAAGGAGTAAGATTAGTCACATTAAAGGTGGTGTGCACTCCATAATCCTCAAGCAAGTCTAATTGGTATGCATTATCATTGACTTTCCTAAGGATTTGGAAGGGACCATCTCCTCGAGGATTAAGTTTAGACTTCCTTTGTTCATGATAAGACCATGAGAGTCTATGTTAGGAGAAAGGGAGCTAAAACTAAAAAACATAGGTTGTTAGGAGGTTTAGGGGTTGTTAGGCTATTATATTGTCCCTTGGGGGACAATTACATATAGGGGGGAGGTGTCTTGGGAAAGACACGTTGTTTTGTATCTGAGATAGTAGGACAAAATTTGTTACATCCTGTGTGAGGGGGAGCTCGGTCCCTTAACTGTATTCAAACATCCTCTTTGTTTGGGAATATTAATACAGTTTTCCAGTGTTGAGTTTGTGTGTTCTAGAACCAAACCAGAGAAATCTGAGTTTCTCGTCACCAAGAAACCTAACAATTGGTCCTAGTGGAAGCATGGAAGGGAGAGTCAGTACCTTGGAAAGATTGGCTAGCGAACAAGGAAGAGCTATAGTTGATCTAAGGGAAGAATTCAGGGAGAGCTTCCAAGAAGACATGATGCGGAAATAAAAAACCCATGAAAAGGGATCCAAAGGTAGTCAAAAATCGGTTAATGGAGAAAGTAAAAGAAGGACAAAGGAAGAAAGGGGGGAAATCTAGAAGTGTTGGATGAAAAGAGTGGAGTTACCCACCTTTGAAGGAGTAGATTTGATGGGCTGGATAGCAAGAGTTGAGAAGTTCTTTGAAATCCAAAATGTTTCATCTAGAGAAAAGATTCGGTTGGCCTTCATTAGTATGGAGGGAAGGGCTAGCCACTGGTTCAAGTACTGGAAAAAGAAGACCAAGAACCCTTCTTGGGAGGAGCTGATGGAAGCCTTGATTAGGAGGTTCGGAGGACGGGAAAGGTGCTCCGTTTTTGAGAAGTTGGCGGCTTTAAGACAGAAGGGGGAAATGGATGAGTATATCCAGTAGTTTAAGATTCTGGTGTCTCAAACAATAGAACTGACAGAAGAGCAATTACTGGGGTACTTCTTTGCAGGGTTTCCAGAGCAAAGTTAGAAGCTAAATCAGGCCTCACAGCCCCATGGATTTGTTAAGAGCAATGGAGATAGCCAGGGATGTGGAGGAAGTCACAAAAGATTCAAGAATTAGAGGAGGAGTGGCCAATCGAAACAACCACTCATCATTGTGTTATCATGCGAGAGTAGGGGTAGAACAAAAATGTTCAAAGGGGCCAGAAGTGGTCCAAGAACCTCTAGCAACGTGAGCACTATTAGGAAAGAAGGGACACTATAGTAGCCTAACAACCCCCAAACCTCCTAACAACCTATGTTTTGTTTTCTAATTCCTTTTTTCCTAACATAGACTCTCATGGTTCTATCAATTTAGGAAACCTTTATTTGCGTAAATGAAGCAAAACTAAATCCCTTTCTTTGAAGATAATCTCTTTCTTCCCCTTGTTGTTATACTTTGTATACCTCTCAGTTTATTGCTGAATCTGTGTTTTAACCCTTTCATGTCATTCTTTGATAAAATTAGACTTTGATACCCCTTCTTTATGAACAAAATCAAAATAAGTAGGAGGAGGTATCAAATCTATAGGTGTAGGAGGGTTAAAACCATATACAGCCTCAATAGGAGATATTTTAGTTCTTCTATGCATTATTCGGTTGTATGCAAATTCAACATGGGGAATGTACTCATCCCAAGATTTATGATTACCCTTCAAGATGTCCCTCAATACAGTAGACAAGGTTTTATTAACTATTGAGTTCTATAGCCATGCCATGATCATGGAGTCTTCTTCATCCCATGACTTGAATCTAGCATCTTCTTCAGCAGGGGCATCATCAGTTAGATGGCTGACCTTTCCTTTCCCTTTTAGAATAGTCTTAATGAGTTGAGACCATTTAAGATAATTTTTTTCATTCAATCGATAAGCTGAATGAACATTCTCCAATTCTCTTGTATTCTGTCTACATTTTCCATTTCAACCATTACAGAAATGTGCAATTAAGGCACAAAAACCGAAGACTGATGATGAGTGTTTGAGATCATGCAGGAATGAAGGCTGTGAGGGATCTCTAAGGTTGGGCAACAATGAAGGCTGCGATGGAACTCTAAGGTTGGGCAATAATGAAGGTTGTAATGGAAATCTAGGGTTGGGTAGCAATGAAGGCTGCAATCAAATCACACAGTCAGACGCTCCCAAGGATCGGGAGCTCTGATACCATCTTAAATTTAGGGGAGAGAATATGTTTCTTATTATTTGTCTCCTTACGTGCATTGGATATATATATACAAGAGCTTATTGAATGAACAACCTATTCTATCAAACAAATCCCTGGAATTGTGGGATTGTTATTCTAGTAATAATAGCCAGATACAGAGAATATAACAAATTAAATACATGGGAATAATATCTAAAATTTCCTAAAATATATTTTGTAATCTCTATTTGTAAAAATAAAAACTCTTATAGATGAGAACTAAAGTAACTGCTTAGGTGGAAATTGTTGCAAGTTGCATCAATTGTCTCATAGCAAACACTAGATTGGTCAAGTCACAATTGAATTATGACACTTAGGCTGCTATGCTCTTAAGTAAAAAAGTTATGCTTTGACTATGAGTTATATATTTTGGCGTAGTGGTTAGTGCTTGATCCAACAATGGAACCCATTGTGTGATATTCCCAATCTGATGGTTTTCATTAATTGAGTTTTCGGTCATTTTAGTAAGTTATTTTTCCAATTTAAATTCTAAACTGGTATTTCTTCCTCATTACTACTATATTAAAGCATCTTATTTCAATTCCATTTAATTTGTAACAATTACTTACCAAAAACATGGTCCTTGTAGCTTGAAACCGGAAATTGTCACTTATTGACAGTTGAATGATTTGATGTTATTTCTTATTCCTTTGTAATAATTTTGTTGTTTCTCTATTAATTTTTTCACCTATTTCGATTTGATGATATTTCTTATTCCTGTCTCTATTAATTTTTTCACCTCCCTTTGTCGGACTCATAACCTTGGATTTGCATTTTCTCTCTTTTCTGCTTTGCTTTCTATATTTTTAGCCCACTGTTTCTGGAGAGATTCAATCACCATTGGCTGTAGCCTCTGTGGAATTCATTGACCCAAGGGAGCCTCTGGCTGTAAGTAGCATTTTACTTTCATTATCCTTAACTGGAATTAAATATTTGCAGAGTTCTTGAGGCCTAATGATTAAATATTACAGGGATTTTTGTTTATTTGTTCTTAGTTATGAAGCAGTTTAGGGGTGTAATGTCTTTGGCTAAACCATGCTCATGCTTTTGGCTTTTCTTTCATTTTGTTGACATGGGTCATTATTGATCAAACCCAAGTCATTTGGGCTTTGTGGTGTTATTGCCATGGTTATGCATTGTCTTTCTGCAAGCTATTACCGAAATCATTTACTAATTTTTCAGATAATTCCAATCTTGAGGGCAGGCCTTGCTCTTGCTGAACATGCTTCATCAGTCTTGCCTGCAACAAAAACATACCATCTAGGTAATAATACATCCAATTAATGAAAAAAAGGGAAATGCAGATGCTTTAATGTTTATTTTATTATTTGAGAGTCTAGATGCTAGAATTGTGAGGCACACCATACCCATGTTTTACTATATTTGGACACAGTTCATACATGAAATATCTGGTTATATATATTTGAATATAACTGTGATAGTTCATGTTAAAATGATAATTGTTTAAGGATCATAAATTCTGGAGATGCACTAGTAGAGGTTTTGGTATTATGCGGTGCCTATTATGCACCTTTTAAAATTAGGGCACATTTCTTGTCTGTTCCTTAAATTGAATAATTATACTTTTATACTTCTATGGAAAAGGAATAAGCAGAAACGAGGAAACCCTTCAGCCGACTATATATTTGAACAAGTAAGAAATTTATATTTTGCATGAAAAATATGTTTTTTTGTCCAATATTTTCTTTTTCTTTTCTCCTAATTCTAGCATGGCTAATGGCTTAGATAAAGCAGCCCATTGTTCTACCAAGTGCTGGAGCACATCTTTACACATTCTTCCTTTATTTTATTTGCAGGTTACCTGAGAAATTTGCCGATGGATGTAAAATTTTTGTGGTTGATCCTATGCTGGCAACAGGTATGCATAGTCTTATGTTTAGCATTTGTTCTTATCTTATGCTTGCCATCCATCTACAATGCGGCTTTTTATCTTTGTATAGTATGGATTTCTTTGAAGGTGGTTCTCTCAAGGTTCTTATTAGAATTGTTTATGAACCTTTGTGTGGGATCGAATCACAAACTGGCACAAGTTTGTCCAAAAATAGTTTCTCAATGATAGAGTTTGAATCAAGGTTGTATTTACAAAGATGCTATTTAGGGATCTTATTTTTCATTTTATCAATTAGTGTATTTCTAGTTATGATAATTAGGGATACATAATACGTTTATATCCTTTTTAAAAGACATAACTTTGTTGACATTCTAACAATGAAACATTACTTTTATAACCTCTTTTGTTAATCTAGGAGAATCTCTGTCAATGATGTCTGGTAGATTGAATACCTTGTCAAAAGCTGCAGGTGAACCTGAACTTTTCATCATTGGGATCTGTACTATGGGTGACTTATGGAGAAGAACATGAATAACATGGCTCTTCACGTGATTGAGAAACAATCCTGTGTCCTGGGTTGAATGTAATGGAGGTGATGTTGGAGATAGATGATGGGGTTCTTGATTGCATGACTCTTGGTCGATAGACATGGGTGGATTGGAGGATGGAATAGGTAAGACCTGTTAAAAAATTGGGATCCTGTGTGGGAGAAAAGAAAGGATGATGGCCTTTACTGCCACATTCTTCTCAATTACCATGACTTTGCCGTGAGTTGATATTATTATTGAAGATTCAGTGTATTCAAGAGTATCTCCACCTTTTTCAAGAGTAGGAACATGAAGCAGCCTTGTTAAACTTTTCATTGAATAAATCTGTTGACCAGTAAGAATCTGATCTTGAACATGGTCAAAGTTGCGATTCAAACCCTGTGGAACTAGTACCATGTATAATTTGTCAAGTTTCTTCACATCTTGTTGCTAGTTAGGCTCTAGGAACATATTAAGATTTTAAACAACTTATGGGTTTGAGAACTTTGTGATATCATATCATGATTAGTCCGTTTAAGAAAACTTTTCAGTAGAATCATACATTCATTGAATGTCAAGGGAAAAAGTACTGAGCCTTCCTCAAAACGAGCACATGTCGAAGGTTTTTAGAATCAACATTTTTGGTTCCATTGAATGCCACAAAATTGCACTCAATTCAGAGTCAAGTTTCTTCCACTGGGTATGTTCCTCAATTGATATAAATTTGATTTTAAGATAATCATGTTGGACCAGAGCTAGGAACCACGGTTCTACATAGGTAGACCATGAAAACCTACTTTTACCATTTAGTTTCACTGTAGTGGTGATGGGTGTACCATAAATTGAAAAAATTGGGCTTGCAGAAGTCATTTGTGGAAACAAGTAGTTTTCAAGAAGAGTAACAACTTTTGGACGTGCTACCTACCCAAATAGGGATACAAGAGCATGGCAAGACTTGAAATAAGTCCATGGAAGGCTGATGAGACTGACAATGGTTGCATGCCGAAGCTTAGATGACTAGACAATGATGTTAGTTGCACATACTTGAAGGACAACAGAGAAGTTGTGTGAGTAGGTTTCAACTTTTGGTGGATTTTGGGTTAGCTTTAGAAGATGACCTAGTATTGAAATTTGTCTGGAAATGTCACCAGAAAATGTTGATGGCAGTGATTGGCTGCAGCCAGTGGAGGAAATGAGATCAAAGTGTCAGTGGTGTCAAATACGCTTTGATATACCAGCTTCATTTTATGAAAAAGTGAAAAATGCTTGAGTGTCTTTCTCATAATGCTTAGGAAAACTGTTAGTTGATGCTTTGAACTCTTTACATATGATAGACTATTTGGAGGTGCAAGACTGTTTAGCTTGATAGAAGACCTTGTTTCTATTTTGTTAGTTAATTAGGTTTCTGTTTTCAGTTCTAACTATCTTTATACCCTTTTGTTGTCACCTATATAAGGGTGACCTGCATACAGTAGATGGTGACAATGACATAATGATCATATTGGATGTATCACCAAATTTCATTGTATCTTCTTGTTTATATACAAGACTTGTTTTGTTTTCTCGTTGAGTATGCACTTCTGTGTCTATTTCTTTCTTTGTTTAATTGTTGTTTTTGATCTTTTGCACAACAAACTGGTATTCAACCTAGCTTGATCAACAATGCTAAGTATGAGAAATAGAGAAGATTGGGAGAGAATATCCCCTTGTGTTAAATACACACATAGGATTATCTATTTATAATAGAAGAAATATGGGCTAAGTCCAAAATACAAATGAGAAATAATAACTAACTAACTAAAAGATATAATATATCTAACACTCCCCCTCAAGCTGGAGCATACAAATTGTATGAACTAAGCTTGGAATAGATGAACTCAGTGTTGAACTAGATGATTTGTCTTCAAGAGTGTGAGGCAAACATAGATGGACTAACAACAGCTTGTGAAACTTCAACTTCAAAAGTGGATGAAGGAGAGCAGTGGTGGACAATGACAAACTACAAGGACTGATTCCCAATCAATGATGGATGAGTGACGGGATCAACAGTGGTAGCTGAAAGTTAAGAGCTACAAAACTGCAGGGACTACACTAAATCCTCATCAATGATGGATGGGTGATGGGATCAACAGTAGTAGCTGAAATCTACAAAACTGCAGGGACTACACCCATATATATGTGAGTTGTCTTGGAACCATACTCCCCCTCACTGTAGGGACTAAATTGCCATTACTGACTGATGGGGCCTGCAGGGACTAAATTGCCATCACTGACTGATGGGGCCTGCAGGGACTAAATTGCCTTCACTGATTGATGGGGCCTGTAGTGGCTGGAAGCGACAAAACTACAGGGACTGCCATCACTAACTGACGAGGTGATGGGGGCCTACAGTGGTTGGAAGCATACGGCGCCTGGACAGCGGCAAACGGCGCGGACAGCGGCAAACGGCCGGACAGCGGCAAACGGCAGGACAGCGGCAAACGGCAGGACAGCGGCAAACGGCAGGACAGCGGCAAACGGCCGGACAGCGGCAAACGGCCGGACAGCGGCAAACGGCCGGACAGGCATCAGCAGCTGAGACGAAGCACACAACGCAGAAGCGGCATCAGCAGCTGAGACGAAGCACACAACGCAGAAAGGAAGGTCCGACGATGCGGAACGTGCGGCGAGATGAAGATGCTTTGAAAACAGACGAAGATGGCAGCAATGGCTGCTCTGGAAGGTCTGAACAGAGAGAGGGAGGTCCGGCGAGACAACTGGCAGCGTCGCGGTTTGATGCCGATGCTGGGAAGGCGGCGCGTGACAAACACGCACCTGAGATCTGACGGAGAAGAAGCGGCGCGTGGCGGAGCGTGGGAAAGAGTCAGACGTCGGCACCGGTGGGGTTGATCGTCGCGTGAAGAGGCGAACCAGATCCAGTGGTCGCCGGACGGAACTGTGACGGTGGCCGGCGACAAGGCGGCGGCGGACTGGCCGAAAAGAAGCGCTGCGTGGCGGCGCGTGACTGAGAGGTGGCTCTCGAAACCGGTGTGGTTGGCCGTCGCTCGAAAAGACGGTCCAGATCTGAAGGTCACCCGTCGAAACTGTGACGGTGGCCGGCGGTGACGGCGGCAACGGCAGCGGCGGCGACGGTGGCCGGAGTTAGCAGCGACGGCAGAGGAAAGTGGCGGCGACAGCAGTGGCACACTGGGTCTGGACTGGTGCTGACTGTGGCAGAGATTTAAGAAGAAAAAATGGACTGCCCAATGAGATTTTAGGGGCTGCCGGCGGCCATGGCGGCCGGCCGCCGGTAGACAGCAGAGACCCTGGAAGAAGATCAGAGAACCTGCTCTGATACCATATGAGAAATAGAGAAGATTGGGAGAGAATATCCCCTTGTGTTAAATACACACATAGGGTTCTTTATTTATAATAGAAGAAATATGGGCTAAGTCCAAAATACAAATGAGAAATAATAACTAACTAACTAAAAGATATAATATATCTAACACTAAGTGATCAAGAATGTTGCAAGATGACAATCACATCCAAGATTGAATTGAGAAATTCAACGGAAAGAATACTTTTAATCTCTAGACTATCAAGATAAGGGCATTGCTCAGGAAATTACTGTTAATCAGAGAAAAGTTGCAATAGGCAAACAAAAATGGACTGTTCTTGACAGAGTTAATGCAAAAGAATAAATTTTATCTATTATTGTTGTAAGAATCGAGCATAAGAAACAGCTAACTTCTTCAAGGTACCAAATCAAACTAATAAAAGCGTGAATGAGATGATTTACATTTACTGAACAACTCTGCTAGCAAAACATGAAAGAAACCAAAATCATGTACTTATAGATGTGTATATATTTAGTTGGTTGAATCACCAGGCACACGAAGAAAGAGATTGTAAATTCATTATAGAACAAAAATATTTATTCAAATAATTTCATAGACACAAGCATACAAGATGATATAATGAGGAAAAGATGCAGGATAAAACTTAAATGAATCTACTTATAAACTGCGCTATACCCAGCAAAGACGATCTGAACCCATCCCTATTTTTTTAAACTTAACCCCTCAACTAAAATCCACAATGCAACACTCATTCTCAACACCCAACCCATCCTTTTCCAGTACTTCGAAACTACTTTGAATCAACAAAGAATAGTAAAAGGGTACAAATTGGGGAAATGGGAAAAAAAAGAGGAATCGAAAATAAATTGTAATGGTTAAAATTGAAAACCCAAATTGAGAGAGAGTAGATAAAGAGATCACCTCACGTCCAGTGAGGGCCTTTGATGGTAGCAGGACCTTCGACGGAAACTCTCGATCTCTGTGACGGCGGTGATTGAAAAAGAAATAGGATGGATAGGGAACGATTGAACAGAAAGGTAAAATTAAAGACACAATTCAAGCAGTTTTTTTAAATTGAACTACAAAATAGTATAATTTAGTTTTTGGTAAAAATAGTTTAGTTTTTCTTGTATAATATAGTATAGATAATCCATAGTTTAGTACAATTAGGTTAATTATACCCAGTCCTAGTGATGGTGACATAATCATCATATTACTTGTATCACCAAAATTCATTGTATCTTGTGTATATGAGACTTGCATCATCTCCATTTTTGAGTGTTTGTTTCTTTCTCTTTATTTGTTTTTTGGTTTTTGATCTTCTGCACATCACAAACTTTACCTGCAATGCCAATGAATCGAATTCTTGAGTAACAATTTTAGAGCAGTCAAATATAAGAAAATGACACCTGTTCCTCAATTATGTATTTCATCTGTTATTTTGTATGAATTGCAGGTGGTACTATGGTGGCTGCTCTGAACCTCTTAAAGGATCGAGGAGTTGACAACAAGCATATTAAAGTGGTAAGGAATAATAATCTGTATATATTCTGATGCTAGATTTCCTTTAATAACCATCAAATTTGTAGTTATAAGCCAACATATTTCTTTCATTGTGGATAATTAGTTAGTTAAGTGAATCAATGACTTTGTTCTCAATGCCATTGGTCAATGTTCCAACAAAAATACCAACTGAACAGTTCATTCATTCGGATCAAAGCAACTGTAGTGGTAGAACATTTAATAATGAAATGTATTTTTAATGCATTTATCACATTGCAGATATCAGCTGTTGCGGCTCCTCCGGCTCTTCAAAAGCTAAGTGAGCAGTTTCCTGGGTAAATCCAAACACAAGTTCAAATTTCTCTTTCTTTCAAGCAGTAGTTTTCTAATTATGATATTTTGCAGGCTTCATGTCTATACTGGAATAATTGATCCTGAAGTTAATGAAAAAGGGTTGGTGCCCCCCAAAATTATAATTTATTTATGTTTAAATTATTTTTTTGAATAATTTGACATTTA
This sequence comes from Vigna umbellata, assembly GCF_029865625.1. Classification (NCBI taxonomy): domain Eukaryota; kingdom Viridiplantae; phylum Streptophyta; class Magnoliopsida; order Fabales; family Fabaceae; genus Vigna; species Vigna umbellata. Next base: position 1,669,925 of record NC_142175.1, read on the forward strand.
TTTAGATAGAATTAGGAAAATGACAATTTCTTCCGGCAATTCCATAAACTTCTCACTACACCATATAAATAAACTTTCCATTTTACCCTCTTTGGATTATGCAATCCAAAAGTAAAACATGAGTTTTGGATTGCACAATCTTAAAGCTCGGATTGTGCAATTTGAAAGTAAAAAATACTTTTGGATTATATAATTTAAAAGTCACTTTTTTCTCAGAAAATGACTTCCAAATTATAGAATTCAAAAGTTAAAAATGACTTTTAGATTGTCCAGTTCAAAAATCTGTTTTTAAGGAAAAAAAGGGGTTTTGGATTAATCTATAAGTTATATTTGGCTTCTAGATTACATAATTCAAAAGTCAAAAAATAACTTCTGGATTGAATGAACAATCCTAGAAGGGTAAAATGAAAAAAAAAAGGATTTTATGAGAGTGCTGGAAGAAAGTTATGGACTGCCTAGAAAAAATTATTTTGTTGTAAGATTGTTAATAAATGTATTTTATCTGTGTGCTTAGGTTCATAATTCCAGGCCTTGGAGATGCAGGGGACCGGAGCTATGGTACAGATCCATGAAATATTCATCTTCATACTTCTTGGGTGCCATATTTTTCAATTTTGAGGCCTAAAATTTGTCACTAATTTTTCGGATGGATAGTAGGTTACAATTTAATGGCACTCTTTTGGTTACATAGATGTGTCATTATACTTCAAAGTTAAATAATTTTTTCCTCTCACCACTAGCCACCAAACACCACGTAAGCACTTTCAGTTAACAACCAACACAACATAATCACCCTAAAACCATAATCCCAACTATCATATTAACAATAATTCATATGAAATCATAAGAGTATAAAGAAATGGAAAATCCCACTAATATTAACAATAATCCTTGAAATACTTTTTCATGTATTTCCGTAATTCAGAATTTAAATTTTACATTTTGAAGTCATCCAAAATACAAAATATATGGGGTTGAAGATTGAAATTATGGAGGTGTAGTCCTATGAAGAAAGGAAGCTAATGAGTGGGAATGAAGTCACCCATTACCCTTCAAAATGGATAAGGTATTCTTCAAGTCTGTTAGGGAACTCCACAACAACACATTCCGTTTCAAATTAGCACAAGAAGAACGAAATATGAATGAAATGGAGAAAGAGTGTTAGATTTCATCATATATTAATCATATTACGAAAATTGTGCATGGGGTTGGCTAAAGGTTTGCTTGGACAAATTTTTTAATAAGAAATTTAAATAAAAGGTTTAATATATCATGTCCTAGTTTTGAACTTTTTGTTTAAAGTTGTCCTATCTTTTAAAAAAGTTCAGTAAGGTCCCATATTTCGGTAAAACGATTCAAAATTGTCCATTTGGCTTACGACGTTAAAAACATAACGGTGTAATTGTCTCCGTGGCAAAAACTGAATGATGTGTACAGTTTTTGGTTGTGTGACAAGGTGAGGTGAATTGAGTTGGCAAGGTACGTGAAAATGTTAAAAAGTTGAAGTTATTAGGTAAAAGAAAAGGGTTAGGGTTTCTGCAAAATCATGTGTAAAATCAGAAGCCCCAATTGCAATTTTCAAAATTCATAAAATCATGTGCAAAATCAGAAGCCTTAATTCCCAATTTGCAATTCACAAAAAATCAGAAACCCCAGCTCTCTCCCAACATTTCGGCACCTATCACTCCATCGTTGTCTTCTTCTTCACCTCAAACATCCACAACCAGAAAAATGCATTCAGAGAGGAGGAAGAACGTTGAACAATAATTGAGAAGAAGGGCTGGTGGTAACGTTGGTGGAGCTCCTGGCCAATGACGCGCCTTGGAAAAGATGCAGCAACGCCGATGATCACGTTCGACTCCGATGCTAACGACTTCACGTCTGGCTTACCTTTCTCACTTAATTTGGAATTTATTTGTTCATAGATTACTGAGTTAGAACCAATTTTGGTGGCTTATTTGGTACATAACAGGGTGGATCTTCAAGAGGGATGTACGGTAACTTTTTCAAGTGGTGTAATGAAGAAAAGATTGACGAAAGAGATGGTGAAATTGTCAGAGAAAGGATAAAATTGTTAGTTGGAGCTATGTGCGTTGTTATTGTGGTGAACATTGTGACAATGTGAGTCTGTTTAAGTTGATGTTCGTAGGTGGGTCAATGTTTACATTAAGGTTTAGGTCAATGTTTATGTTCATGTACTGTGAAGATGAAGCTCAATGTTTACGTTCAGGTGTAGGTGTTCATGTAATGTGATGGTGAAACTCAATGTTTACGTTCACGTGTTTATATGTAATGTTAAATTTAGTTTCCCCTTTGGTAAAAAGATGTGCAATGTGGTTCCCTTTTCAATTTAAAACTGTGTACTTTGGTCCCAAATGGATATCAACGAAAAACACATGAAAGATATTTGACTTAGTTTCCACCATTAGTTTCCACCATCTTTGTCCACCTCCTTTTCACCATTAGTTTCCAACTCCAGTCCACCATCTTTGTCTACCTCCACTCCACCATCCACTTCCTCTCCACCAATACTTTCCACCTCCACTTCACCCTCTATTTCCACTTCAAACCCTAACCCCCCAATCCAACAACAAGAACATCAAGTAAGTAGGCTTGGTTTAGCAACACTTATCTCACGTACATTCGCTCTTCAAATTTCACCTTCAAAGAATCACCATTCCATAGTGATTACAAGACCAGTTTCACCATATTGTTAAACTAAAAAATCGCGATAAGATTCTTAGATAAGGGTAATTTGATTTAACCCATTTCGTGATGTCATTATTTTTTTTTTTAAATTTACACATTCAAATATATCATGTGTCACGTATTGCAAAAACTTTACACGTCATTCAGTTTTGGCCATACAGACAACTGCACCGTTATGTTTTTAACGTCGTAAGCCAAAAGGACTATTTTGAACATTTTTTAACAAAATATGGGGCCTAACTGAAATTTTTTAAAACGTAGGACGACTTTGAACAAAAACCCCAAAACTAGGGATCAAGTGATATATTAAACCTAAATAAAAAGATGAAATCAACTCTTTCATAAAATCAACATTTAGAAAGACATTTTTTTATATCCAAATAATAAAGAGGCCAATGTTGAAGAAAAACTTTGACAAATAATAATTTAATAAAAGCCATTGGAGTGATAGGAGAAAATGTGTCATCGTTGTCTAGTCTAAAGCTTTGACAACTAAATGAACTTTGAGTCTATCAATATTTTGATTAAGGCTAACTTTGAATGTAAAGATTCATTTACAACCAATAACAAATTTTCTACTAGACAAAGGAACAAGATCCCTTTTACCATTATCATGAAGAATACCCATTTTTTCAAGTATGAATTGTCTCCAACCAAGATAGGCTAAGATATCATATGTATTTTATGAATTGACATAAAGAAAATGGATGAATGGCCACAAACTATGACATCTTAAAGTGACATAAAGAGGAAAATAAAGTGAAGTAGGAAAATTAAATGTAAGAAGTGAGGTTAAAGAGGAAATAAGAGATGGCTAAATAATCAAAAGTATTATTTGGAACACAACCATTCATGACTAAACAACTTAGAGTATTATTTAAAATACAATCACACTCGTTTATGACTAAACAAAAAATATTATTTAAAATACAATCACTTTTGAGTAAGAGAAAGTATTCTTTAGCTATTTCCTTTTAGTGCCATTCATAAAAAACCTAGGAGAATGTACTATTTAAGTTAAAGAACCAAAAAATATCTATGTAACTTAAAATAAAAGTTACCAAATTAAGATTACACTCTAACCTAGCTCTATAAATGAACATTTAACTCGTTTATCATCGCATTCTATAACATTAATTACTTATAAATACCTAACTAAGAGGTGAGATAATAAAACTCAATTGAATAAAAAAAAATATAAAGACCAAATTAATAATCAAATCTTTTAATAACATGTATTATTTTTCAAACAACATTAATACCAACTTAACAAAAATTAGACAAAATTAAATAAAAAATAAATATAAAAACCAAATCAAATAAAAAAACTTAAATATAAAAATTAAATTATTAATTTTTTTATAGACACACCACAAGTTATGCCGGCAATACACTAATAGAACGTACCAAGTGATACCATCTTTGCTCTTCTAAGAATAATAATAGAAATAAGTACGAAAATACTATTTCGAAGGTTGTGGTGTTCATTTCTCATATAATTGGCAGCTCCAACACCATTCATTATTGGAGGACTGAGAAATTGTTACTTCCACAATAATGAATAATGGATAAATATTTTGGCATGCAAACTGATAAAATTGCAGATATTCCTTTGCTGTGACCTCTATGGTTGTCATGATCTTGGTCACTGTCTCTGTCATATCATCCATACATCTCTGCAATTCAACCATAAGCCACATATCACTTCAAATTAAATAACATTATTTAATAAAAATCACCACACAGGTAAATAATGTAACAGTTAATTATTACTTGTATAAAAACTATGTTTATAGAAATAACATTGTTTAAAAAAGTTATTTATTTTGAAAACAAATTGATAAAGAAAATCTTTGAATACTAATCTAAAATTAATGATAAGTCTAATTAAATTAAGCACTAACTCGAGTATTAGAAAAATATTTGTATAAAGTATAAATACATATACAATATTTTTATTATAATTGTAAAATTAAGATGACGAATGATTTAAGTAATTGGTAGAATGTTTAAGAAACTTAATTCCAATAAGAAATGTGACACCCGGACACTGTCGAGGGCGTGGAGTGATCGCCGGTGCAAAAGGCATGATGCAAGGGGCACTGACAAGGAGCGACTCCTGACAGGCTTCCAGTGGAAGGGACACATGGATGAATCGAACATACACCAGAATGAGAGGGATCTAGGGACTGTGTAGGTATGAGACTATACAGTTGAAGGATAGCTTAAAGGGATTGATTTGGCTACTCATATCACCAAAATGCATTTACTTTTCGGTAGCCTGACCCATAAGAACTCCATGTAAGTTGCCGGGACGTTACAAGAAACATCTAATTTGCCAATTATGTTTTATGTTTGTGTAAGTGTTTTGTTTGATCGTTTAAATATTATATTATTACTAGAGTAATATTCTAAATATTTCCTGCTTGTGAATTCAAATTTCATTCCAACATTATATCTTAAGTACTTCCTTCTTACAAAACATAATTTTATTCATCTCTACTACTCATGTGTCTTAGATCCATGTGTCAAGTTTCATTACTAAATGAGTTTCATCAAACGATGAGACAAACACAACCTCAACAACATCCAATGACCACTCAAATCTTCCTCCTACAAGGTTGCATGAGTCTACATATGAATACTATACTTAGAAGTTACCCATGATTTTGATAATAACATACAATATCAAAATTTAATTGTTTAATTTTATGATAAAATGTGTTACAAATGGTAACTCTATATATGCAACCTAATATATCACAAGATGCATTATCACAAGATGCATGAACCAGTAACATCAAACACATATGTTCCAAGTTTTATACATATGACATAAAGACCATACAAACAAGAATCAAGATTATCAAATTGTAGAGGAGAAATGAACCATAATGTTAAGATGAATCAGTATACTTTGTTGTTTCGCTTGTACGAAACTATTTTATATAGTTAAAAATAATCGCTATCGTTTCTCTTATTATATTAGTGATTATTCTCCTAATAATCATTGAATATAATTTTCTAAGTTTTTTTTTTCAAATTTTTGTAGAACATATTCCAAACATTAGATGATCATCCTCGTATCGTCTAATCATATTCCTGTTGAAAAAAGTTTTCAATACATTTTTAAAAGTCTTATTGAATCTCCCGTCTTCTATATTTAACTTGTTATTTCATAATGGATGCTACTTAGTCTTAATATTACTTATAATTTTCTTTTGCATGTGTGTGACACAATAAATGGTTCATCATAAGTTTCGAGTAAATTTTTTTTTTTATCTCTTTTCTTATTTGGATTTTTTTTTCATAATAGATTGCCGAAAAATGACAACATGATCAACCATATGGTCATTGTTTTTTTGTCGTCATCTTTGTCTTGCTGAAACTACACATCATTTGCATTTTTAACGCATCTTTGCAAAATGTCTTTGGGCTTGGTTTAGCAAATCCACTCAATGCTACATTGTTGTTAATTTAATATCTCTTCCATTGTTCATTTTTCTCAATGATCTAAAAACTCAAGCCAAGATTGGTAAACAGGCTTTTTAAATTGATGTCCTAAGGAAAATGAACGTGATGTAAACCATTAAAAAGTAGCTTAAATATTCTTATCGACGGAAAGTTAACATATTAGGAACTCATTGTATTAAACGAAAAATCAAAACTTAAAAAGATGTATAAGGACTGACAAATTATTTTTTCTAAATACATTAATTAAATTTCCATTTTATTTCGTATTGCATCGCTAACTTTTATTAATCTTATTATTTATAAACATATTTAATTAAAAAAAATACGGTGTGACAATTATAGGTAATACTTGCATGGGTCCAGCAATTTTGATGTTGATGATACTTGTGCCTTTCATAGCTATCCATGTCTTTGTGTAACTTTTGTCATTATTAACCAGAATAAAATTCAATAGCTTTTTTCATGAGAGTGTTTGAAAATATTTTTTTGAAAATATTTTATCCATTTTAGTTTATTAATCACAATAGTTTTAGTGTTAACTTCAATTTTAATATTTTAAAGAAATTATCAGTGACTAATAAATATTATTATATAACCATATAAATTTAGCATAATCTAAAATAATGTTTAAAATAATTATTTTTCATAAAATTTGGTTGTATTATAATATATATATATATATATATATATATATATATATATATATATATAAAAGTATTTAATATTATAAATTTAATCATATTTGTATTATTATTTAGGAATTGTCACTGCTAGTCAGAATTGCTACTGGTGTCATTTTCACCCTCATCTTTTTCTTTCTTCCTAGCATTGTCAACACTGCACTGAAAACTCCACAGTTATATGGACGTTGATTGATTTCATCGCCACACACATACTAATAAAAATTGTGGTGACACACCATTTTGTTAAAAGTTGTTTGGTATTATCTCAATGGTTAAAAATAACTCATATATATATATATATATATATATATATATATATATATATATATATATATATATATATATATATATATATATATATATATATATGTTATATATTGTTTCTATCCAGTCTAATAAAATGTTAAAAAGTGCAATCCAACGAAGTTATTTAAGCATTTTCACTATATAATGATATAAATTTATACTTATTTCAGCTATATTTATATATTATTAAATAGTTTTGTGTGTTAGCTATTATTTATCATATTTTTATTATATTTTTAAAATAAGTATTATTGTAATAGGAACATAGGTCTACGATTCATGTTAATTATATAAATATAATTAGTATTCCTCGAGGAATACACATCCTCTTATAAATATTGATACCCATGATATTTACAAAGATTCTAACTTTCTTACTGATTTAAGCATTAGAGAATCTTTTGTAGGTGGATCTCTTCCCTCTCAACAATAAAAGGCCGTTTTCAAACTACCGTTAGAATCTTGCCACTTATCCGCATGTCCACACTCAAGACCCAAGTAAGATCATGTCGCGTCCACCATGGGGCCCTGATAAAACATTTTCCTGGCCCCACCTTTCTATGGTCACCATCCAAAGATCCACACAACTCTCACACGTGATAAAGGTCAACTAGGTGGTGACCCTTCACTAGCAGGTGCAGATGCTCATACAACAACATGATGAACAACAACAATTTGTCTTTTCAAGGAAGAGAGAGAGAGACGAGAGAATTGATGTTAGGAGTAATGGCTTGATTGTCACGCAAGAGATATTGGAAAGAAATGAGGAAAGTCTTGACGTTGAACATAGGTAGACATTGAACAATATGTCAGGTCTAGACATAGTGAGATACAAAAGTGAACCTACATTTGTCAATATATAGCGTTTTCCCCTTTTTGTTGAGCTTTTGTCTAGCCCTAGGCTAGTTATTGGATGCATTAGAGTTCTCATCTCCAATGCTTCATCCATTTTGAAAATTTTCAACAGCTCCTTGATGTAGTTCATCAAATGAATATATTTTCTATCGGTAATTAACAAAGGTCAGAGGCCGTCGATTATTACCGAAGGGAGAGGTTGTCAATAATTACCGAAGGAAAAGGCCATCGGTAATTCCCTACAGAAAAATTCGTCGGTAGTTCCGTCGGAAACAGCCAAGCAAAATTGAGTTCAATTTGTATTTGTTATTCAACTACCCAAACTTGCATAAAATGTTTACAACACAGACATACCTGTATAACATTTGCAAATCACAAACAAACTTGTACATCCCAGAATAGTCCAATCATTAATGGAATAAACAATATGACATAATTTGTATTGTTCAAATTTAAGAACTTGTATTTGTAAAAGTAAACATGAAACATAAAACATAAAACATAAAACAATATGATCTACACAATCAAAGTATATGTTTGAAACACATGAGGAAATGTAATATAACAGAATCATAATGTTCTAACAACTATGTTGAATAATAATAAGAAGACTAATAATCTATATAGTCATCACCACAATGGTCTTCATCATCCTGCTATAAATAAAAAATGGCATATAAGAGAAAAGAAATAAAGAATAAAAAAGGGATTTACACTTTGGCTTCATGCTGGTATATAAAACGTCAAATATTTGTCATGGTTGACGTCAAATGTGGGTAGGAGTAATATTGCTGGAAGCAAACTACTATTTCGTTATTTTTTTATTTTAAATTGAACGTCAGATGTTTCTTAAGTTAACGTTATGTGATTCTAAGGTCATTGTTTTACGTTGATGTTGGCGTTATTTGACGTTAATACATTTTAGATTACGTCGATATGTTTCTTGTTTGACGTTAATACATTTTAGATGACACACTATTTTAGTAATGGCTTAATAGCTTACTTAGTCCCCAAGTTAAGAGCTGAATTTCCATTTAGTACTCGGTTTTAAAATTGAAGACATTAGGTTCTCAAGTTACGAAAATTGTGTATCTTAAGTCATCATCGTTTAACGGCGTTAAAATTGAAAACGTTGACTTGCGTGCAGAGGTGAGGTGTGCAAGAAATGTGGTCGTGGAAATGAGTTGGGATAGGTTAGTTGACGTGGCAGCGAAAAGGAAAAATAACGTGGTAGGGAAAAGGAAAAATAACGTGGTAGGGAAAAGGAAAAATAACGTGTTATCAAATTGGGGAATTAAATAATCACTAGTGCAAAAAAGAGCTTTAACGTCACCCTTTAGACGTCTGACGCTCGAATATCCAACGTAAAAAATGACCGGTGGCATTTTTCGTAAATAAAACAACTATTTAGACGTCGGTTATGGAAGGGCCCGACGTCTAAATACTCATATACGTCGGCTTCCCCGAATAGACGTCAAAACTAAACGAAAAAGTTAAAAAAAATAATTTTTTATTCTATTTAGACGTTTGTTATGGGGGGAACCGACTTCTGAAGCACTTTAGACGTTTGTTAATTGGGGAACCGACGTCTAAACCCTAAATCCAAAAATTTAAAAAGTCACTTTTTGACTCCCTTTAGACGTCTGATTCCGCCACTCCGACTTCTGAAGCACTTTAGACATCTGTTAATTGGGGAACCGACGTCTAAATTTTTGCATTAAAACACCGTGAACGCGAGACAGTCGTTACGCGCACCCATTGTTCATCATCTTCGTCGCGTTTTCTCTCTACGGGTTACGCTTTTCAGGTTCATTTTCTCACTTTTGCACCGTTTTAAATTAATTTTACTCCGATTACATCACTCTTTGATGCATTATCTTTCATTTGAACCGATTAAAATGCGTTTTAGTTGGGTTTTGGTGCAGTTATTCTCGTGTCTTTAGGCAGCGTTCTATGGCGGTGATTTCTTGCGTTTTGTACTCGTCCAATTCCTTCCACTACGTTTTTAAAACCATCCAATAAAAAAAATGTACAATACATTCTCTTCAACTAAAATATAAAGTTGTAAACTCAAATCACCATAAGTCAGGAGCAACTTCAGAGACGTCTAACCTGTATGGATCAGACGTTTATATAAACGTCAGACCTATATAGGTCCGACGTCTATAGAGACGTCTGACCTAAAGGGTCCGACGTCTCATTAACGTCACCCATATAGACGTCGGACAGAGATCAGACGTTAAAAGCCTAAAATAACATACGTCTAAAGTTCTTTTTGCACTAATGAGGGTTTATTTATATTAACAGTGTCACGTGATACAACTTTGATATCACATATAAAAAAAAATAAAAAAGCTACAAATTGACATGTCACATTGTCTTTGACACCATTTTTACGTATTAATCGGAAAGAACCTAATTGTATCAATTTTTCACAAATTGAGACTAAATAGATACTAAAATAAACTAAAGGACCAATTGACTTTTTGGACCAAAACATGGTCAAATGACTAAATAATTCTAACTTTATGTTTATTTGCTTTAAGTTATAGAAATAATAATTTCTATAAACTCATTAATTAAAACAAGTAATATTTACAATTTTATAATTTATAATATTTAGGTAGGCCTATTGATTTTCAACTAAACTAAAACAAAAAAAACGTATAAATGAATGAGTTATTTTTGAATAGACAACTTAAATGAAAGAATTACTTTTGGATAGACTAGAAAAAGAAACAGAATGAGTAAGTTTCTTAGAAGAAATATAATTTTTTTATATTTGTAACGCTTAATTTTAGAAAATTAAGTTAACGGGGGACTATGCATACTAAATGTTGACTAGCTCGTCGTTAACTAACGTGGACTACAGATTATACAGAATGAAAAAAAAATGCAAAAAATACATGTGAAAGAAACTAACGCTATCCCCACGTAGTTATTGAAAATGAGTTTATGAACTATCATGGAAGTTAAAAAAAATTCATAGAAAATTAGTGGTTACAATTGAACATAGTTGCGTAATTTCCCTGCCTTGTTTTTTCTTTTGTTGGTTCATGATTTGCAAAATCTTTTATATCTACATATAAGAACTCATTATTTTTGGGAATATCTGTTTGAATTGACAATGTTAAAACCACTTTGCAAATTAAGTACTATCATCAAACTTTAAGAGAAGCATAATTGTACCAGAAAAAAAGTTAGATTGATCCTTATCAATTTAAAAAGTTCATAGATAGATTATGTCAAATTAAAAGATTACAAATTAAATTAAATCAGATCACTTTTTTTTATATGTTTAGCTTGCAATTTAAAGAGATTTAAATGAAATTACTTCACAAGTCAATAAACAAATCCACATTTTCTGTTGGTTATTTTTACTCTTTTTAAGTTTTCAAAGTATACTGAAATCCTCGTATTAAAAAAGTTTTTAATGTATTTTAAAAATCAAAATCAATGTTATTATATTTTGAAAACAAATTACTCACATCACCAAAAATTCAACAAGAGAATCCAAATATTTTATACGCCAACTATTTTATAAAATAGTAATCATGTTCAATAAAAACTAATTTTATTTATATTTATTTGTAAATTAAATTATGATGTTAAAATTTAAATTTGTATTCAATAATATAATTGCAATTTTAAAAATATATTTTTTATTTAACTTAGTTTGATTTTTATTTTTGCAAAACATTCTAAGGGTTAGATAAAAATATGTAGTTTATTAAAAACTATGGGTTTTGTTGTCGTCTAATAGATGGTTTAAGCATTATGTTAAGATAAGTTAGACTAGGCTAATTTCAAAACTTTAAGCTATGCATTATTATTTTTTCATTTGCATGTTTTCATTTATTTGCGATTTTATTGTACTAATAAAAAAAATTATAAGTAATGTCAATTTAAAGTATGCTTGTACACAATTGTATGCATTAACATATTTATTTTATTATAATCTGTTTCTGAATCATTCAAATAGCATATGTAGTTCTCTTTGTGATTTATGTAAATAGCTTTCTTTAAAGAATGTTATTATTTAAATAGTTTATATTTCATTTTTCTATTTTATATTATGTATAAAAAATATTCTTCCTAAATGATAACAATAAAAGTTATTATATTTTAAATATAATGTTTTTCAAATATAAATTGTTTCTTTAATTTGATAATTTCGTATCAATAAAGAATGTGTTTATTATAACAAAACATGACATGCATATATATATATATATATATATATATATATATATATATATATATATATATATATATATATATATATGAATTCATTAAAAGTTGACAAACATAACACGTTTGTGACATTTTGAGAAATTTTTGTTTTTTATGTGTTTTTCATAATATTTAAGAACAAGGTAAACATTTTTCAAAAGAAATGGAAATCATTTGTTAACTTTTTTGGGAGACAACAAAATGGTTTTACGTATTCATTTCATTTTAAATAATTAATGGGATTACACGATTTCTTAAGCAAATTTTTTAGTTGTTAGAATCCAAATTCATCTTCTCTTTGATTAAGATTATTAAAATGATCATTAAACTAAACCCATCGATTCAATCCTCTTTTTTGTTTTGACTTTCTACAAGTGTCAGTCTTCATCATGACAGACATAATCACTAAATTAAGTATAATGAAATAAAGATTAAAATCTCAATTATAAAAAAAAATATCATGATTCTTACATTATATATATATATATATATATATATATATATATATATATATATATATATATATATATATATATTCCGAGAGATCAATTGTTTAAATATTATCAATTCAAATAAAATTATAAACTATATCTTATAGATCTAATTGATTTCCATAAAAATATTAAACATTCTTCCCGGTCATTTTTTTTTCAAATGCATTGTTTCCAAATATTAGTTTTAGTTCATTAAATTTGTGTTAAGTTTTTTTTTTCTCTTTAAAATTAAAATTTATCATTTTATAGTTTCTGAAATTTGAAAAACAAATTGTTTCATTCTCTTGACTCATGTGTTAAATGAACACTTTGAAAGAAAAGGAAAAAATAAAGACATAGCTAACAATTTTATGATAAAAATGCAAAATCGGAGTCTATTGTAATCTAAATTATTAGTAATTATTATTCATATATACTTTTCAATTATTAAAAATGAAACTTATCTGAAATTAAACTAACTAAGATACATGTAAGCTAAATATATATTAAGTCAAATAATTCAAATTACATTTAAACAAGTTTTTTTTTATAAACACATATAAATAAATAAATCAAGTTTCATAAATTTAAATTAACTCATAAACAGGCTAAAGCGCAAAAGTTTTTCATATAACTTTTTTGTATTATTATTTGGAATAAATAATATTTGAAATTTCATTAAGATTAATGCGATTGAATATGTGTTTGATATCTAATAATTATTTTATAGAATTATGAAAAGAAAAGTTAATATTAATGCATAAATAATTTTAAAAGATCATTAATAAATTTTAATTTACAAAACAAAAAAGATGATAAAAGGCTTCTTCATTAATATTAATTTTTTTTAACAAACATTCGTGATAATTACTAAATATTAAACACTTTTCAATTATCTCGATCACTAACGAAGTTAAAAATAATTAACAAAATTAAATTTATATATTAAAATTGTATAATTTTTTTATTTTGGTAAAAATAAAATATTTAAATATACATTGAATTGAACCTATTCTTTAATTTATTATTTTTTATGATGATATCTTTTTTTTTTTTTATCAAAAGTGTTTATTACGTAGAAGTTGATATCACTAAAACACCTTTAAATTAAAGATTTTAAAGGGGTTTAATTAGGTAAAGTGGGGAAAGTCAAAGGAAATCCATGTGAAGATGATGATGTTAGTTAATTTAAATAAAGATCTTAAAACTCCCTGTCTCTGTGCATCTCTCTCACATGCCAAGAAGAGCCGTGAAATCCTTCGCTTCCAAAACGGTCAATTGCAGACACAAAACCAATCATTCAAACAATATCTTCAAATCACCTTCTCTTCGTGTTCTCCAAAGATGCTCTGTTTTTTGGGAAAGCCGAAAACGACACACGCCTCACACACAATCACGACAACGACAGCGACATCCTCCACCACGTGGCCGCATCCAACGCCAGCAACATGCCAAAAGCAACGTACACATCACGGATTCGTCGGTGACGTGGTGGGAATCCAACGGAGTGTGCCTTTGCCGTTGATGGCAACGGATTTTATACCTACCAATGATGCGCTCTGGGCTTTGTCGTTTTGCTCAGAAACTATACGAGACGTGGCAAATCCTCACCTTGATGTTAAAAGCCTCATCATTACTTTTATCGTTTTAGCTGTCACAGTAACGTCTTTCGTGCATTACAAATGTAGCTCATTACTGCCAGCTTATTTTCCTAAAGTTAAATATTATACATGATTTTGAAAACAGTTTTAAGGTTTTTAGTTTATTAAATTTATTAGGTAATGGTTTTGTCCAAAAAAAAAAAAGTTTTAAAAACTGTCTTTGTTTTTCGTTTTCAAAAACTTAAAAAAAATGAAAATTGATCAAATTTGATTTTTTATTCATTTTCAATCTTACTTGTACATGATAGGCCCGAAATGATATCATTTTGGATGAACAGCATCTTGATTCTAGATAAAAACGTCGTTAAGATAATCAGATGATTAACATCTAAATCAAGATAACACCAGTTTTAGATTAAGTCTTCCCTATCTAACGTAGAGTTACTGAGACAAAGCTTCATAAAACAAATATAATATAAAATAGTAAAATTGTTCATTTATTTATTTATTTATTTATTATTATTATTATTATTATTATTATTATTATTATTATTATGTTTAACAAATAGTTAACTTGAGCATCGAAATAGAGGAGACGAGTAAGAACATTTCGACTCTTTGCATCAACATTACTATTTTCAATCAATAGTCAAAACTTGCTTACTATTTTTTTTCGAAGTGAAAGAAGACAAAAGCCACCTATTACTAATTCTTTTCAAAAAACAAATTTTTATGACTATGGAAAGAGAATCGTGTAGAGAAAACGAAGGAGTAATTTATTAAGGGTGATATCTTATGTTGTTAATTTGAGTCTCTACTACAAATGATATTAATATTGTTATAATTGAGTGTAATTTGAAACCTTTGCAATAAGTTGAAAAGGACAAAATAAATTAATCTGTTTTATTACAAAAATAAATTAATTTAAAAAAAACATCCAGTAGACGTTTGTTAGTGTCCCAGTCTATAAATGTCTGTCAGTACACACACAGACGTATAATTACAGTGTCAGAATTCATTCTAGTCCGACGTCTGTATAAACGTCTGTCCTGCTACAAGTCAGACGTCTATATAGACGTCTGACCTTGTTGTCCGACGTCCCATTAACATCTATTAGAAAGACATTGGGTCGGGATCAGACGTCAAAAGTCCAAAATAACATACGTTAAAAGCCTTTTCTGCACTAGCTCTTTTAGCATTTGTGTTTCTTTTTTCAATTAAGCTAAGTCTTAACCTACTCTTTTCAAAGTCAAACATTCTTTTAATTAAGTGTTTGTTTAGTTTTCAAAATGCAATGAATGATTGTACACTATATTTAAATATCTCTAAACAATACTTGGAAAAATTTTGCTTTTGAAAGATGATTGCTTAAAATAATCATTATTATTGAATATAATGAAAACTATGTATGAGGTTAATCTTTCTTGTACTGAATATACACATAAATTGCTTTATTTATAACAAAAATATATGGGTTAAACCCAAAATACAAATAAGAAATATTAAGAAACTAACTAAAAATAAAAGATAAATATAATATACATAACACTTCTCTTGAAGTTGGTGCATACAAATCGTATATACCTAACTCGTTATTAATGTAATCAATGAGTGACACCAAATTGTTAATGATTTTACGAAGACTCCCCTGAGCAACAAATCAGGGAGATGCTTCATATAAATTTTTTCTTGTAAATCTTCATTGAGAAATGCATTGTTGACATAATGGATAAAGATGTCATTATTGAAGAGCCATCATGACTATAAATAAACTAACAAAAGACAAATTTGTCATTAGAGAAAAAACATATATAGACGGGTCAAACACACCGATGACAAAAAAAGATAAGAAGAGACATCAACGAAAGAAACCATGAATGACTAGGAGAGAGAAATCCTATAAACATCAATAGTGGACGATGACCAGCAATGACTAAAACAAAAACTACCTACTAGGTTGCCATCAACAGCGAATAATTGCCTGTAGTGTCGGACAACGATAGACTGTAGGGACTAGATTGCCAAATTGAAACAAACTCCCCGTCACGATGAACGATAGAAATGACGATGAACCAATGATAGACAATGAAGGTGGAATATTTGACTCTTCAAAGAATGATCTCCTTTATTCATCAAAGCATCTAGAAACAAACTCGCAAGATGAGGAATGGTGGACAGAGGCAGTGAACAATGGACAACAAAAAAGACACTGTAGAGAACTGAAAGAGGGAAAACTTGACGCTCTGAATCACTGCCCGAGAGGAGACAAGACGCGTGTTGAAACGTTTTTTGGCCGCCCAAAAAGTCAACAAACTAGATTCCTCACCAATATAATATAGGGACAACCTAGGTCAAATCGTGGACTCGACTTTTTAAATTTTAGAGTATAAAATTTGGTCCTTTATATTATTTATTTGCTTATTATTATTACTGCAATGTGGGGAAATTAATGACAAAAAATAAAATTTAAAAGGAAAGAATCTAAATGCTAATGCAAATGCATTGAACTAATTACACTAGTCCTAAAAATGGAAGTTTAGTAATACGAATTAGTGAAAGAATAAAAAGAATGTAAAAGAAAAGATTCTATTTTAATAGAAAATAAAACCTAAACAAGAATGATGAATGAAAGTGTAATGGTTGAATGAATGAAAATTAGAATTAAAGGTGTGGACTATATATGTATTTTTACAAGCCAATTTGATAAAAAAAAATGAAATGCAAACAAATTGTACAATGAAATGTTAATGTGTAACAAGATCAAAATAACACCTAAACATGGACTAAAGAATCTAAACTAATGAAAATAATAGCAGAACCTAATCAAAATTATTACAAAGCAAGAATTATTACGTAAAAGAATAAATTCAAATGAAAAGAAAATAAGAAATTATTACCTAAGCTAAACTAATCTAAAGTATATTCAGCAAGTGCAAAAACCAAAGAACAAGCTAAAGACATAAGTAGAAACATAATTCATAGGCAAATGTGCACTGACTTGGATGAAAAAACTACCGCTTGTGTGAACCTCCGTAAGCCTCCGTCAATCATAAATTGCTCTGCCTGATTCTTTGCCAATCACAAAGTATTATCGATCTCATCGCACACTTCAAGTTTTCATTGCATCGTACTGTAAAACCCATGTTACAAAGTTTCTCTGTCAAGTTTTCCATACTGAATTGCGAAGCTCCTCTGTGAAGTTGTTTGGACCACATCGCAAAACCCTTATCATGAGTTTCCTCCTCACCGGTTGATACTTTATATTTATTCAAGGATTTGTTTACTTGTTTATGCCTTCATGATGTGCTCATAAATGGGTAAAGACCTGAAAAAATAAAAAGATTAGAATAAGTTTTATAAATTGTATTTTGGCCTTGAGTAATATTGATTTTCATAGGCTTGTATTTTTCCTTTCTAGTTTCTTTCTCTTAGTTTAGTTATAGAGAAGCTTATATGTCCTTCTTCTCTTTAAAGTGCAAGTAATGTGGGGGCTTCAAATAGTTTGGACTTAAGAAAGAAGAATAAATAAGTTTTTCTCCTTTAGTTGTTTGTAATGCAAGTTACCTCTTGTATAGCTTTAGTTTTGATCTTTTTGCTAATTAGGTAGCTTACACGAGTGCAGAAAAAGCTTTAGACATATGTTATTTTGGGCTTTTTACGTCTGATCCCGACCTGACGTCTATTCGGGTGACGTTGATGGGACGTCGAACCCTAGTCAGACGTCTATATAGACGTCTGGCTTGTACATATCAGACGTCTATATAAATGTCTGACCTGAACAGATCTGACGTCTAAAACGTCGCCGTATTTGATTGGATCTTTCTCTGCTTGAGGCCTCTCCAATTGCTCCTGGCTCATGGTGATTCGAGTTTACAACTTTATATTTTAGTTGAAGAGAATAGATTGTATGTTTAATTTTGTATTGGATGGTTTTAAAAACATAGTGGAGGGAATTTGAGGAGTTCAAAACGCAAGAAGTCGATGCCCAAGAACGTCGCCCAAGGACACGAGCAAAACTACACCAAAACCCAACAAAAACACATTTTAATCGGTTTAAATGAAAGATAATTCATCAAAAAGTAATGTAATCGGAGTAAAATTAATTTCAAACGGTGCAAAAGTTAGAAAACGAACTTGAAAAATGTAGCCCGTGGAGAGAAAATGCGAGGAAGATAATGAACAGCGAGTGCACGTAACGGTTGTCTTGCGTTCGCGGTGTTCTAATGTAGACATTTAGAAGTCGGTTCCCCCATAACAGACGTCTAAATGGCTTTAGAAGTCGGAGTGGTGGGATCAGACGTCTAAATGGAGTCAAAAAGTGACTTTTTAAATTTTTGGGCTGAGTATTTAGAAGTCGGTTCCCCCCAAACGTTTAAATGGAGTCCACAAGTGACTTTTTAAATTTCTGGGCTGAGTATTTAGAAGTTGGTTCCTCCCATAACAGACGTCTAAATGGCTTTAGAAGTCGGAGTGGCAAAATCAGACGTCTAAATAGAGTCAAAATGTGACTTTTTAAATTGTTGGGCTGAGTATTTAGAAGTCGGTTCCCCCATAACAGACGTTTAAATGACTTTAGAAGTCGGAGTGGCGGGATGAGAAGTCTAAATGGAGTCAAAAAGTGACTTTTTAAATTTTTGGACTGAATATTTAGAAGTCGGTTTCCCCCATAACAGACATCTAAATGGCTTTAGAAGTCGGAGGTCCCCCATAACAGAGTCTAAATAGTTGTTTTATTTACGGAAAATGCCACCGGTCATTTTTTATGTTAGATATTCGAGGATCGGACGTTTAAAGGGTGACGTTAAAGCCTTTTCTGTACTAGTGTTATATACCTTTAAGATAATGAAAAATTAAGAGATGTAAGACTTAAAACCTGTCTTGGATGTTACTTTTCAAATTTAAGGTCTCCAAGTCCCACATCCCTTAGTTTACTCAACCTACTTCCTCTCCTACACCTATATAAGCAACCTAAGGTCTCCTTTGTAACATACACCTTTCATTGAATGAAAATAAGAATGATTTGCATTAAATTACATTTCTTCTTTGAGATGAAATCTTTCTCTTAGTCTAATTTTGGACTGTTAATAATAAATTGCGATATTTCTTGCACTTATATCTTGGATCCTTCCAAGTGGCGTTTCCTTGCTATCTAGGCATATATTTTTCATATCACTTCATAAGCAAGCAAATGGCGAACTTATAGAAAACTTATGTGCCTATTAATACTCAGATAGAAATGCTTTTCTATTCTACTTCGGTAGGTTTGTCTTTGTTAATCTCATCATGATATGTAACACATTATCAATATTTCTTTTTTTCTGGATGACATTTAATGATGGTTCAAGAACAACCGTTGTCATTTGAGAATTTTAACAATAGTTATTTTAAATGTCGTCACTTTTTTCAAACTTTAAACGACATTGACATCTATAATAACACAAAAATTGTCATTGGAAGATTGTTTTAACCGTCATAGAAAACTTATTATATAGTAATGAAGCAAAGTACTACTAAAGTATGTGTGTCCCTTGTAAATATATCCTTATACCTTTAGATTTTCTTTAAGATTCAACCCAATCCTTATAACCTACATTCATTGATACGGCTTTAACCGAAGCTAATCTTGGTAGATACTTTAACCAAACAGCTACTTTACATGATAATACTGTAACAAATTTTCATAATATTTCCTGGTCAAAGACCAATGCAAGGTAGAGCATGGCCAATCTCAAACAAACTCCTATTAAAATTAAACCAAGAACCTGTCCTTTATTACATCAAAATCCACCATACAAACCAATGGATACAAGTATAAAAAGTATACCTTACAAACCACCTCCTATTAGTAAAAGATCTGTATATACTAATCTTATTCGGTCTTCTAAATCTCTTTCAGCTCGCCCTAAACTACTAATCGTAATCGAACCAACAGTTGGTAGCCCATTATAAATGACCTATGCATACAAAATACCCTCACTATAACTTTGAAGATCCAAGGTACCCAATAACCCTAGGTGAACATATTGTACCAGATTTTATTTGTCCAAGAATAAGTCATTGAACTTAAGGAAGAATAAAAAGAAGTGTCCATACCATCTAACAGGAACTCATCTTCAGTATTTTGTCTGGAAAAGGAGTTTTTGAGGGAACTAACTCAGGAAGATGCTTAGGACGCATGGAATGAGCTGCTCTAGAGGCATCTTGATGAGGCATCCGCATCACATGATTCTGCTAATCCAAGAGTAGAAGGAGGCCACTGCACCAAAGTAGCAGTTTCCATCCTCACCCTTACTTATAAATTCTCGCCTGATGATGTCGTCGTAATGTTCCTCAAGGAAAGCAAGAGAAGTTTCTACAAAATAACTACAAACAACTTTCAGATATTCCCTCTAAACTCTTAACAATTCAATATACTGTGGAACAAGTACAAAAAAAAAAAAAGAAGGAAAGTACAAAAAGCGGAGAAATGAAAAACCCTCTAAACTCTTAAGCTTGTTCTATTCTTTATCTGTAATTCCCACCTTTGTACATTCGTAATTATCAATGAAAATTCTCTTCTTTCAGAATCTTTCTCTCATCTTCTATTCTTAAGTCGCGACCTATTTGCTGATTGACGAAGAAGGGAGAAATGAAAATGAAACATGAAAGAGATAAAACATAAGAAAAACGGGGAGAAATTAATCAAGGGGAGAAATTGGTAATTAAGATGTAACAATAAAGAGGAGAATACATAAGAACAATAAAATAACAAGTGGAATCAAAAGCACAAAGAAAATATTGGAGAAAACATGATTCATCTAACTTTCACCGTGTTGCTATATTTTTGTTTGCTCTGATACGATATTTATTGCTTATCTGATATATGCTTTAATATATTTTTCTCTGTCAGTGATCCATTCTATCAAGAATTGTGTTAATAAGTAACATTGATATGATGAACTATTGAAACAATCAATAAGTAGATTAATCAGCAAATGATATCAATACAAATTAATCAGCCATTGGTATCTGTTAACTGACACAGGTAAATAAGATTTCTGAAACAGATACTTCTTATTTCACACTTTGTAAAAATGAACTACAACTATTTAAAGAAATATGCAGAAGCAAACATCCTACCCACTCCATGTGTGGGTGGTTTCCTAAAATTAAGGAGCTAAACTGTTAGCCTCCTATATCTCTGGTCAACATGACCTAAATTTATGGAATCAGAAAACAAAACAATTTAAATGCAAAACAGAATTTAAATAACAATTACCAACAATCCCTCCTTTAAACTAAATGCTTGATAAAGCATCTAGTTTATTTCTGATGCTTCAATCATGCCTAACATTCTTCTAAACTTCAGAAATTGCTCCAGTTTTAGTGGCTTAGTCACCATATCAGCTATTTGATTTTGAGTGTTGTAATAGTCCAACTTGATTCTTCCTTCTTTAACAAGATCTCTTAAAAAATGAAATCTAATATCAATATGCTTGCTTCTACCATGAAATACTGGATTTTCAGATAGTTTAATGGCTGAACTACTGTCACATAAAACCAGAATCTGTTTTGATCTGTTAAAACTAATAGTATCAAAAATTCTTTTAATCCATATGCATTGACATGCACATGATGCAACAACTATATACTCTGATTGTGTTGTAGAAAGAGTTACTATTGGTTGCTTCTTGGAAGACCATGAGACTGCTCCAGTTCCTAGACAGAATACAAAACCTGATGTACTATTTCTGTCATCTATGTCTCCAGTAAAATCACTATCAGTATAAGCCATCAATGTTGTATCTTCCTCCTTTTTGTAGAAAATTCCCAATTCTGTAGTTCCTTTCAAATATCTTAAGATTCGTTTGATTGCAGACCAGTGTGTCTCAGTAGGTTGGGCCATAAATCTGCTAATCAGGCTAACTCCATACATCAAATCTGGTCGAGTTGCGGTTAAATACATGAGACTTCCAACTACTTGCTTGAATAAAGTGTCATCTACTTTAGTCCCTGCATCATTTTTGGATAGTTTTGTTCCTGGAATAATTAGATTTTTTACTGTATTACACTCCAACATGTCAAACTAAGCTAAGACTTCATTGGCATACTTCCTTTGACACATGAAAATTCCATGTTCATTATGCAAAATTTCAATTCCAAGGAAATACCTCATCTTCCCTAAGTCAGTCATATCAAATTCTGACATCATGGAGTTTTTAAAATCATTACACATATCTACATCATTTCCAGTGTAAATTAAATCATCCACATATAGACTAACAATCAGGATTTTACCTCCCTTTGTTGATTTTGTGAACAATGTATGTTCACAGTAACATCTTTCAAAACCATTTTTTATAAAGTAGGCTTCTATTCTGTTGTACCATGCTCTTGGTGCTTGTTTGAGTCCATAAAGTGCCTTCTTCAGTTTGTATACTTTCTCTTCTTCCCATTTCTTGACAAATGCAGCTGGCTGTTGTACATAGATTTCTTCCTTGAGTTCTCCATGAAGAAATGCACTTTTCACATCTAATTGAAATATGATCCAGCCATTATGAGCAGCCACTGATAGTATTATTCGGATGGTGTCTAGCTTGGCAACTAGTGCAAATACTTCTGTATAATCCACTCCATAGTGTTGTGCATAGCCTTTTGCTACTAACCTTGCTTTACACTTATCAATTTCTCCATTTTCTCTAAGTTTGGTCTTGAATACCCATTTTACTCCAATAGGTTTTGCTCTTGTTGGTGCATCAGTCAATTCCCATGTTTGATTTCTTTCTATTGCTTCCATCTCTTTCACCATTGCATCTCTCCACTTCTTACTTTTAAGAGCTTCTTCAACTGTTACTGGATCATTTTTTGTTACAATCATAGCACTTTCTCCTGTTTCATAATCTGCCATCCATATGGGTTTTCTTCTTTGCCTTCTTTCCCTCCCTTCAATTTGAATCTCAGGTATTGGAGTATGAGATTCACTCCAACTATCTGTTCCAGCATTGTGTGAATCTGTCCCATGCTGCTCCTCATTTTCTGATTCATCTTCAAGTTGATTTTCAGTGCTTTCTTCATGCTCATCTTTTTCAATATTTTTCTGCTGGTCTGCAATCTTATTCTGCTCCCATTTCCAACTCTGGTCTGCTGTTTTATTCTGCTCCCAGTTCCAGCCCTTATATTCTTCAAAAACTACATCTTTGCTGATAATAATTTTTTTGTTGATAGGATCAAATAGTCTATATGCCTTAGACTCATCACTAACTCCAAATAAAACACATGGCTTACTTTTTTCATCTAACTTGATTCTTTGTTGATCTGGTGTGTGAACATGGGCTAAGCAACCAAATACTCGAAAATAACTTACACATGGTTTCACTCTACTCCATGCTTCTTCAGGGGTTTGATCCTACACTGCTGTTGTAGGGCTTCTATTCAGAATATGGACACACCACTTGGTTGCTTTTGGCCAGAAAATATTTGGAACTTGCCTTCCAATTAACATTCAACGAACCGTGTTCATGATGGTTCGGTTATTTCTTTCAACAACCCCATTTTGTTGGGGAGTATAGGCAGCAGTCAACTGTCTCCTTATCCCTTCACTTCTACAAAATTCATCAAATATTTTTGAGGAAAATTCACCTCCCCTGTCAGTTCTTAAGCAGATGATGCTTTCTCCTGCTTCCTTTTCCACCAAAGTTTTGAAATCTCTAAAGAAAGAGAAAGTTTCAGATTTTTCCTTTAAGAAATACAACCAAGTTTTACGTGATAAGTCATCAATAAAACTTAGGATATATCTCTTATTACTACTGGATGTTGGCTGAATGGGTCCACATAAATCTACATGAACCAGCTGTAGCCGTTTAGATGCTCTCCACATACATTTTTTTTATATTGAATTTTTGTGTTGTTTTCCAACCAAGCAATGTACACAGAGCTCCTTAGGGGTTGTGATTGTTGATAGTCCAGTCACCATTTGCTTAGTAACAAGAGTTTTTAAGCCATCATAACTTAAATGCCCTAGTCTATTATGCCATAGTTGGGAGTTGTCTTCTTCATTTGTCTGAAAACAGGTTGTTGGTTCCCCTTTTACGATTGTTGTTGGTTCCCCTTTCATGATTGTTGTCAGAGAAAACATCATGTTTGCACTCATATGTACCTCCAAAATCAACCCTTTTTCTGAATGAACAATATTGCACTTATTGTTCTGAATTGTGATGCTTAAGCCCTTTTCTTGCAGCTGCCCTATACTCAATAGGTTATTCTTGAGTTCTGGAACATAGTATACATGTGTAATAACATGTATAATTCCATTCACCATCATTCAAACACTTCCTTTTCCCTTCACAGCTATGTGGGTATCATTTCTCAGCTTTACTTTGTGTTGAAAATTCTCATCTAGTGTTGAGAACCACTCCTTGTTACCACTCATGTGGTTACTGCATCCTGAGTCTAAGAACCATTTATCTTTCTTTCCTTCTTTACATTCTACCGAGGTCATCAGCATGACCTCTTCCTCTTGTTCCTCTTGTTCCTTCATTTTAGCATAATGTGCCTTCTTTTCCCACAAAGGACATTCATATTGAAAATGTCCAAACTTGTGACACTTGAATCATTCAACTTCGGCCTTGTTGAATGATTGTCTTCCTCTTCCTCTACCTCGAAATCCTCCTCTACTTCTTCCTCTTCCCCTTCCACTTCTGTCATCTACTAGGGTTTGCATAACCTGTTCTTCAGTTGTTGGAAGTATCATTCTTTGTTCATGAACTAATAGACTACTTTGTAGTTCGTCTATTGTCATGGAATCCAAGTTATTTGATTCTTCAATGGAGCACACCACATAATTGAATTGGATTGTCATAGACCGCAGGATTTTCGCAGTTATGACACTTTCTTGCATACTTTCTCCAACAGCTTTCATGCTTTTGGCAATCTTCAATGTTCTGGCAAAATAAGAATTAACAGATTCTTCCTCCTTCATCTGTAGCGTTTCGAACTCTTTGCGTAGGGCTTGTAATTGAGCATGTTTGACTCGTGTTGAACCTTGAAACTTCTGCTTCATGGAATCCCATATATTTTTTGACGTTTCATCATTGAGAATGGTATCCAAAATTTCTCTATCTAAGGCTTGACAGAGATAGTTTTTTATCTTTAAATCCTTAAGTTTCTACTCCTCCATGACTTTAATTTTTGCCTCTGATACAGTAGTTTTGTCTGGAACAACCTTTACTCCATGTTCAACCAAATGCCAATATTCCTCTGATCGAAGGAAATTCTCCATGAGTTTTGCCCAATGATCATAGTCTCCATCAAATTTAGGAATTGCAGGTTGTGCATACTTTGAATCAGCCATTGTTCCAAATGATTGTTCCACTCACTCTCTACCCAATTTTGATTTAAAAACCCTCGGTGTATCACTCAACTCACCACCCAACTCACTCAGAATTTTTGGTTCAGGCCCCTGTTACGGAGCTCTGATACCATATTGTTAACTGACACAGGTAAATAAGATTTCTGAAACAGATGCTTCTTATTTCACACTTTGTAAAAATGAACTACAGTTATTTAAAGAAATATGCAGAAGCAAACATCCTACCCACTCCATGCGTGAAGTGTGGGTGGTTTCCTAAAATTAAGGAGCTAAACTGTTAGCCTCCTATATCTCTGGTCAACATGACCTAAATTTATGGAATCAGAAAACAAAACAATTTAAATGCAAAACAGAATTTAAATAACAATTACTAACAGTATCAACGTAGTCAATAGTATCCCAACAAACGATATGATTAATAGAGAAGTACAAAAATTAATTTTCTTGGCACTTGAAAGCAATAATTCTTTCAAGAAAGTTAGCATGTTTCATCAAAATCGGGATATTGTCAGCATTAGGCATTGGAAATCTCTACTAGAACGAGTACAAGAGTAAGTAGGTTTTGATCATAAAATAATCTATAATGACACAAGTTAAACATATCAAGTAGATATATTGTTCCAGGATAGCTAAAGATGATTAAACTATATTCTTAGATAAACACTGGACATAAGAAAGAAGTAGCTAGGTCACGCAATATATGTCTTTGTTCAACTTATGTTTTTTCAATGAGTGCAAGCTAATTATAAAAAAAAGACACAAGTAGCACAAAGTAAATGATTGAAGTCTGAAGCAAATAACAAAGAAAGTGAAGCTTATGCAAGCTCTATTTAAAATGCATGAGTCACAAGTCAGATTAGACGACTCAAGGCGTCAGACGAACCAAGAGGCCTAAGGTGTTCAATGTTCAAGGTTATCAAATAATTTCAATATAGAACTTAGTTGACAAACCATACGAGTCGACATATTAAGGCAAGCCATTAGACTTGTACAAAGAGCAGACAAGTAAAAGTAAAGTATTAGATGAGTCAACGTAAGCACACAAAAGTACTAGACAACTATTAATACTAGACAAAGTATCAATACTAAATGAGTCAAAGTCAACTCACTAAGTCGAATGATAAATATCCTTATTAGAGGAGTACTTCCATTAGATGACTCCAATGGAAGAATGATTAAACGAGTGAAGCAAAGGAAAGTGTTGGAAGAGTCAATTTTAGATGATGTGAAAGAGAAATATCAAATCACAAGGTGATTTAAGGATCAAGTCTAAATTGATCAAAGAAATCTAAATATTGAAATTGATTATGTAATCAATCAAGATATTATCATATTATCAAGCTATGAAGATAGCAAAACAAGGCTCAACATTATTAGAAGATATTTTGATTGAAGAAAATATCAAAGTTAATTGAATATTTGAATAATATACGTAAACGAAAATATTCTCTGATTGAATAATGCTAATGTTGTCATTCGTTCTTGAGTAATTTTGAGTGTTTACTATTGTGATGAATGTTTGGCATTTGTGAGTTCTTTTATTTTGGATTATGTTAGCTCACTCCTATGTGTTTTTTTTGTACGATGATTGTATAACTTGTGTCGTAGTGGTTGACTTTATGGATTGAGGATGAATATTTGAATAGTGTGGATGGGTACAGTTATTATGTGTTATCTTGTATTGTTTTTTATTAGCTCACCCTTGCATTTATGGTTGTGGTTTCCACCCACGATGATCGTTTTATATGAGATTAGATGATGTTATAAATGATGCTAGTGTTATGTAGAGCGAGGATACACATGGAAAATAGTATGAACATTTTTGAATTCTTTTTTGAGAAAGTAAAAGAGTTTATGTTTAATTTTTTTTAACATTATAGGTTGTAATTGAATTAATTGTTATTTCGATGTGATTTTAATTATTTTCACGATAATGAAATAAAGTTTTTTAATTTTTCACTATTTCGTGATGGTATCAGAAGCCGTTTTTTCTAAACTTAATTAATTACACCGTGCATCCTAAAATGGATTGTTACATTTTTTTGGTATTAGAGCTTGGTTTTCGAAAATCTGTTGGGTCCTTAGAGAGTTAACTCATCTAGTTTTTGTTGTGTATTTTTGTAGCTTGTTGTTTGCATGATGTCAATATATACATAGTCTTTCTGGCTATTTATAGTTGTGAATATATTGTGGTTTTTGTTTTGTATGATTTAGAATAAATTAAGTATAGTTTATTACGATGTTTTTATTTGTTCAGAAATTGTTGTTATTATTGTATTATGAAAATTTATGTGTTTAGGGTTTATGTACTTTATGGGAAATTTATGAAGTTTTCACTGTATGCTTCCTAACGTAACTAAATATGATCCTTCTACGAATTAATATGGCTTGGACACAAGTCGACTCAACTCGACCTAGGCCTTGGTTAGCTTGGCTTAATTGACCCGAGCTGACTCTACTTGATTGAACCTAGGTCAACCCAACTCGATCTAACTAAAGCTAACTCATATCGACATTTGCTTGGCTTGACCTAGCCTTTATCAAGCTAGGTCTGGCCTAGTTTTAATCGAACTATAATATACTTAGGCCTTGCTCAACTTAATTGAACATGGGTTAGTGTATGCTTCCTAACGTAACTAAATATGATCCTTCTACGAATTAATATGGCTTGGACACAAGTCGACTCAACTCGACCTAGGCCTTGGTTAGCTTGGCTTAATTGACCCGAGCTGACTCTACTTGATTGAACCTAGGTCAACCCAACTCGATCTAACTCAAGCTAACTCATATCGACATTTGCTTGGCTTGACCTAGCCTTTATCAAGCTAGGTCTGGCCTAGTTTTAATCGAACTATAATATACTTAGGCCTTGCTCAACTTAATTGAACATGGGTTAGTGTTGACTCAAATGAACATGAATCCACCCAACTTAATTTTCTTTGGGTTCCCCGACTCGACTCAACTTAGACATGGACTTACTTGGCTCGACTTAGATCTAAGTCAACTCAATAGGACCTAAACCTAGAGCAACTTAGTTGGAATTGGTCCCAAGTCAATTCAGCTCAGGCCCCAAAAATTTGGTTTAACCTAGGTATGGAGCAACTTGATTTGATAGGAGTCTAAGCCAATGTTTCAAATTAGGACCTAGGCCTACATAGCTTAAGTTGGGCCTAGAATGACTTGACTTAAGCTGCACTCAAGTCGATTAGGTTTGACTCGACTCAACCTTACATAAATATGATCATATACATTTTACTTGGATTTTAATTTGATTTAGCATTTCATTACTTGAAAATAATCTCATTTAATGTAAATAGAGAAAGACTTTTACAAATATAAAATAAAATTTTTAAGAAGTTTTAACTAAAAATTAACATAAATCAAGATTGATTACAAAATATTATAATTTAAAATTTTTCAATTTTTGTGGTTATTAAATTATTTTATTTAAATAAGAAAGTTAAAACTCACCGAATTTAAATTGTATTATCCAATTAAAACATTTAAAAAGTAAAACAATGTTGAGATGAACTCAAATAAAATTCAAATGTATTTACAAAATTTCTTATTCAATTTTTAACTAATTTCTAATATGTATATGTCCCTTTATTTTTGTTTCTATTTATTTTCTATCAAGCACTTTTTATTTTCCCTTTATTTCTCAACTAATGCCAATAATTAATTTCATTTCTATTTTTTTTATTCCCAAAGCGTTACAACGTCTTGACATCAAGAAATATTTGCATGGGAGTCACTTTCATATTCTTTATAATTTTACAATAACAGCTTCGTTATCTCATTCACTGCTAATTTTTTTTAAGCTGAAAATTAAAAAGAAAAAAAAAATCTCCTCTGTCAAATTCCTAATTAACCCCCCCTCAAAAAAAAAAATCTTATACCAATAATCTCTAGTTTTAAACATGAATTAAAAATTTAAATGTGACATGTAAGGGTGGGCAAACTGCATTGTTTTTACTGTACTATAAACCAAGTATAGTTAACTATAAAATAATTCAAATAAACTGGATTGAACTAAAAAATAGTTCAAAAAAACTGAGTTGAACTATTTTTTAGTTCAGTTAACTAAAATATAATTCAGTAAACTGTCCTAAAGCCTAAGTGATACATATCAAGATGAAAACAGTCCTCACATAACATAATTAGCCTTTACTGTACTAAATTATATCTATACTATAAAAACTAAATTATTTTTATTAAAAATTTAACTATACTGTTTTGCGGTTCAATTTAAAAAAACTGGACTTTTCTATTAGTAATTAACTGTTTCAAATGATAAACTGTACAATATAGTAACCAGAGTAAACTGTAATTGGTCTCGGCATCCCAAACATACATAAACTGCATGTTTTTCTTTTTTTTTATCTCAAAACTATTTCAGAATAAGTTTTAAAAGTTTATTTAAATTCTTAACTTAAATAAAATTTAATTGCATTGATTACATTACAAAAATTGATAAGAAAAACCTTGGTCAAAATCTATTCATTTATAAATTTCAACAGTATAATAAGTTTTAGTAAAAATAATAATAAACTAGTATGATATATAACTATGAAAAAGTAGGATATACAAATATAAATTAATACAAATAACTAAGTTATGAGAAAAAAATAATTCAGAACAATTTGTAAATAGTATTAAATGTATTTTTTCTTTTTTATTTATCTTAAAACTATTTTAGAATAAGTTTGAAAAGTTTATTTAAATTCTTAACTTAAATAAAATTTAATTGCATAGATTACATTAAAAAAAATTATAAGAAAAACCTTAGTCAAAATCTATCCATTTATAAATTTTAATAGTATAATAATTTTTAGTAAAAATAAAAATAATAATAAACTATGATATATAATTATGAAAAGTAGGATATACAAATATAAATTAATATAAATAACTAAGTTGCATGTTTTATGAGAAAAAAATAATTCATAACAATTTGTAAATAGTATTAAATGTGTTCTTTTTTGTCTTAAAACTATTTGGAAACAAGTTTGAAAAGTTTATCTAAATTCTTAGAGCATTTTTTTTAAAACTAACATTTAAAATTGTTCTTTTAGAAATTTAATTTAGGATATTTGTTTATTTAAAATCACTTTTCAATAAGTTATTTGATAAAAAAAAATAAATAGTATGTCTTCATTATGTTTGGGTGGAACTGCAGTTTGTTTTAATGAAGTTGTATTTTTTTACTGTTTTAAAACAGTTAATTGAGTTAACTGAACTAATAGGAAAGTTCAGTTTTTTTAAATTGAACTACAAAATAGTATAATTCAGTTTTTAATAAAAATAGTTCAGTTTTTATAGTATAATATAGTATAGATAATCTATAATTTAATACAATTAGGTTAATCATGTCCCACCCTAGTGACATGATATGATGATAAGAGATTAACTCCTTCTCATACACTCAACTCCATTGGAAAAAAAACCCAAGTCAATGATGCCGTACTAGTCGGAAATTTTGGTGGCTATCAAATTCAGAAAAATATTGCAAATTATTAACAAAAAAATAAATAAAAAATCACGAAAACCCTGTGCATGCCTTTAAAAGCCCTTCTTATCATTTGAACAGAACTTCACATCTCTGTGGCTCTTCTTCTTCTTTTTCACTCTCATCTCAATAACTCTAACAATGGAATTTCACCAAAATGGCACCAAAACCAAACCCCCTGAAATACCTCTCGTCAACGGTACCGCGTTAACTCACCTCAACTCGCTCTTCCAAACTCAGTTCTCCGCCAACATCGATCCTTCCAGAACTTTCGTCTCTAAGGTCAAGCGTCTCATTGTAAAGGTGCAGTTTTTCCATTTTTCACTCTTTCTTTCTTCATTGTTTTCGCCATATTATTTTCTATGACAAATTCTCAGAGAATTTGTTTTCTTTTCTTTTTATATTTTCTTCTAATGAAAAAAAAGGGTTTAGTTTTTGTTATTTTTCCTTCTGGTTATGCCATCTCTGTTTCTTTCATGCGTTCATTGATCTCATTCTTCAAACAGCAGTTAGGAGAGAGAGAGAGAAAAAAGTTAAAAAAGGGTTTTACTCGAGACAATGGTTTTCAGTATATATTTATTCATAAACATCGAAAATTATTTTCTTTTGTTTTCTCTGTTTTGTGTGCAATTTTTTTAATATTGGGAAAAAAGTGAAAATAATTTGTAAAAGAAAACAAATAAAGAATCCCAGAATTTTTAAATTTCCGGTTTTCTTTTCATAAAAAGTGAAACCTTTCTATAATTTTATGTTCCTTTATTCAAACTTCAATATCTGGATTTTTTTTTTTAACAATAGAAATGCTATGATTTTAGCATCACTGGGTATAGTGATTTTGTTTTACTTTATTTTCGAGGTTTTTTTGTTATGAATATGACATTTTTAGAAAGCTGAGAAATGTTCTTTATGAATTTATTATTTGTGTATGGAGTGATATAACTTATTTATTAAATTATAAAAACAGGGTTAGAAATAAGGTGGTTATTATTAATTTATTCAATTGTAAAGTTGAAATTTTAGTTTAGAACTTGTTTTCTTTTAATTTCTATTAAATATTCAGCCGCACATGTTATTTGTCTCTTACGATGTATCTTACGATCGACTCTATTTTTTAGGACTTTGTTTTTATTTGAGTTAAAATAAAAAAAAGCAAATAAACTCTAAGTATTTTTTTTCTTTAAATTTATTTTCATATAAGCTGATAATACTTGCATTGATAAACTTCAATATAAATTACACTCATTATTTTAAATTATATTTAGGTATAAGGATATATATGTATAGATTTATTTCGTTTCTCTCTTTATATTTATTTTTGTTTTAAATTGATAAAATATTTTTGAGTTAGTAGTCTATTTTAAGAGAGAAAATGTATGTTTATTTTATCATATAGTTTTTTTTTACTCTTTTCAAGAAGACTATATACAGAATGTTACGAGTCTTTACTTTCTTTGTTTCTTTTCTTTTTATTGCATACAAACAAAAACTAAGATGAAAAGGACTATTATTGACATGGTTACTAGTGCATTTTGAAAAACAAAAGCAAAGTCTCAATATGATAAACATCAAATAATTAAAAAATAAAAAGATGAACACAGATTATTTTGTTGCTAAAATGGTTAAGTATATTTTTAAAAAAATGAGGTCCATATTTTATCAATGAAATGCTTAGAATATTTTAGATTTTGTAGACATTAGAAATCATTTCATAAAATTATTGAATGTTTAGGTAGGTGATGGACTTTTGTCAATCTTTTCATAATACTGTTAGC
Source organism: Vigna umbellata (assembly GCF_029865625.1). Classification (NCBI taxonomy): domain Eukaryota; kingdom Viridiplantae; phylum Streptophyta; class Magnoliopsida; order Fabales; family Fabaceae; genus Vigna; species Vigna umbellata. The sequence continues at coordinate 1,702,887 of NC_142175.1, forward strand.
CAAAATTACTAGGTTTAGAGGTTCCCTCCACCTCACATTCTTTAAGATAAACAATTTTTTAAATTTATTTAATAAAATAATTTAAATTTTGAAGTCCTTGGTTAGGTCATGTCTAAGAAAACTGGCTGATATATAAGATAGTTGGTCATGTCAAAATATTTAATACAATTACTTACTTTAAGATGGTATATAAAAATGTTTTTACATTATTATATTTATATTTTATAAATAAAAGTATATGTTAAACTGTAACATAAAATAGTCCTTCAGTGTTATATAGTCATACAGTGTTAAACTTTATAGTATTTTTAACTTTTTGTTTAAACATTATATATTTAATTAAAATTAGAAGTAACATAAAATAGTCATACAGTGTTATAATTAAAAGTAAATGAGTGGTAATCAAGGAACAGTTTTATTAAAATAAATTACTTAATTTTAAAAAGAGAAAAATATTTAAATTAAAGTATTGAAATAAAAAATATTATAATCATTGCTATAATTTAATTTTAAACCCTACTTCAAATGGTTTTTAAAATTAAATACTATAAAGTAATATGAAAACTTTGTTACACATATACTTTTATTTCATAGTATGTTTGGATAAAAATTTAAAAGGTTATTTATTTTGAAATATTTTTGTGAAGAAAATTATATTGTTTGCTTATATATTTTTGAAAGGTTATCCATATATTGTTTTGCAAACCTGATGAATTGATATAAATTTCCATTTTTTCAATTCGAACTCTCATACGATGATGACGCGTAATTGTTTGTTAGTGGTGTGAGATATTAAACACAACGATATCGTTATTTGTGTGGCCCACAAAGCCTAGTTTTACACGTAGCAGGCTCTTGAAAATCTGAACTCTGACATCTATATATTTTTTTTTCTGTGAAAATTATTCTTGAACCTGTAAATACGTAGTTGTATACATAGGTATTTGTTGGTGTGTTTTTTTTTTATATAAATGAATATATATTATATTAAATAAATTAAAATTTAAAGGTAGAATAAGTAGATAAAAGATTAAATTAATTCTTTGGTGATTTAAAGTAATAAAATAAATATAAGTAAAATAATAAATTAACAACATCAAACAATTAAAAATATGAATATTTAAGACACTTGTTAGTAAGTTAAATATAAATAATACGATGATTTTTTATATTATAATAGATGACAAAGAAAATAATAAATATGGACAATAATATAAATTTTTTAGTATATTTTTTTATATATTATAATAGGTTTTGACTTTATATTAATTCTTGTAGTTATTTCTGTTTTTAAAATATATTAGTTTATTAATGTTATTTTCATTTTTAGAATATATATTAGTTAGATATTTTAAAATATATATTAAAAGCATAATATATAAAAATTAGTGTATATGAAGGTACGTAAAAGGAATAATATAAAGAATCCTTCCGACTGCATTTTCACACTCGACGAACTGACTCGCCGAGTCGCCTAACTCGCTCTCTTGACTCAGCAATTGCACTGACATCACCAATATCGAACTTTCCAACAGAGAAGCAACCACAGAAAAGTATTATTATATAATTATCTTTATATATATATATATATATATATATATATATATATATATAATAAAAATAATTATGTTTATACTAATTAATCTATATTTATAATTAAGGATTCATTTTTATAATAATTTTGTAACCGTTATATAACTATCTGTCAATTTTACTATTTATCTATATATCTCATTACTTTATTGTTTTACGTAAATATTTTTAAACTTAATTAACTGTTTCTAATAAAAAAATTACATTGTGATAAAATTACAAAAATTATTCATTTTATAAACATAACTTATCAAAATCCAATAATATTTTTTATTTAATAATTATAAAAATTGATATTTTATTTTTTATCACAAGAAAAAGCGCATATGATTGAAACATAAATTAAACACTGTTTTGTTAAATAAGAATACAAATATTAGTTATCAGTTTCATTCTATTATGAGTATCTCTGTAATTATAGTATAAATAATAGTCATAATTTATTAATACAAAAACTATATTAATTATGTTAAAAAAATTAACTATATCAAACTAAATTATGTTGAAGATATTTAGTTTGTCTGTCTTAAGTTTAGAACAATGTATTTAAATCTAAACCTTGGTAATATAAAAAATATATATATTCTTAGAGTGTTTTAAATTTCATGTTGTCATCCCTTAAACAATATTATTAAATATTTTTAATAGGTAAAATTTAATAAACAATCTTTATTTTCGAACAGATTATAGTAAAATCAACATGACAATCTATTTTCTTATTGAAAACCTGTGCTTGATGTTTAATCCTTGAATCTTCTTATGTATGTTGAGATGTTAGTTCGTTTTTCTTTAAGTTACTAACTTTTGCTTAGCCATTCTGCATGATTCTTTTTCACTCTGCAGATTTACTTGTTTTATGTTCTTCTTGCATTATTTATGTTATTAACACATTTGTTTGGTGCATCATCTTCAATGAAGGTTGGGACAGCTGTTGTTACTCGAAGTGATGGAAGATTAGCACTGGGTAGAATTGGAGCTCTTTGTGAGCAGGTATTGAAAAGAAAATTTTAGGGTTACATATCTTAATTGTATTGTATTTTGTATATATGTGACTTAAATTTGTGTTTCCAATGAAATTGTGGCAGCTTAAAGAACTTAGCTCTCAAGGATTTGAAGTCATACTGGTAACTTCAGGTGCTGTTGGCCTTGGCAGGCAAAGACTTAGATATCGCAAATTGGCCAATAGCAGGTTCCTATAAGTCATCTTTTGTGATGATTTATATTTTTCCATTTCCTATGACATGAAAATTTTGTTAATCAATAATGGATTTCACACATTTTTGTCTTCATAGTTAAAGTATACTTTGATGTTTTAAACCCCTACAAGCATGTTTATCACTGGAAGTTTTAGACCCATTTGTGTGATTAAGAGTGAATCCGGGTAGGAATGAAGTTGCTAATGAAAACTTGTTCACTTTCTGTTCATTGAAGGTGAGACTGGTTAACCTGAAAGAAATTGTTTGCTTGTGATACAGTTTTTCTGATCTTCAAAAGCCACAAGGTGAGCTTGATGGAAAAGCATGTGCTGCTGTTGGACAAAGTAGTCTCATGGCTCTCTATGATACCATGTTCAGCCAGGTTGCGACAAAACTGAGTTGCTTGAAATATAAGTGTTTTATTTTCTTGAGTTATTGCCTTTTCAGATGATTTTGTTGTTTTCTGCATAATATTGATGCTGATATGAGATTTTTCTCGGTGCAGCTTGATGTGACTTCTTCCCAACTTCTTGTGAATGATGGATTTTTTAGGGATGCTGGCTTCAGAAAACAACTTTCAGACACAGTGAACGCATTGTTAGATTTAAGGGTCATCCCCATTTTCAATGAAAATGATGCTGTTAGTACTAGGAAAGCACCATATGAGGTAGGCTGATTTTTCTTCCTCTGTTTCATTTGAATTATCTCTATTTTTTATTTTAAATTTTTTTAGATTTTTTCTTTGGATTAGTATCTTAGTTTGTTGAGATGGTATGACAAAAAAAATATGTCTGTTGCAACAATATGTTAATTTGATTAACAAAAGCAAAACAAGCCATGTCTCACAAGGTGGGTTTGGCTATATGATTGATGAATTTGTAAAATCTGATGTGATCATCTTAAATTGCAAGTACTGTGTGCAGGATTCTTCTGGTATTTTCTGGGACAATGACAGTTTGGCTGGACTTTTAGCCTTAGAACTTAAAGCTGATCTCCTTGTTTTATTGAGTGATGTTGAGGGCCTTTACAGTGGTCCTCCAAGTGACCCAAACTCAAAGTTGATCCACACATATGTAAAGGAGAAACATCAAGGGGAAATTACTTTTGGAGACAAGTCAAGATTGGGCAGAGGGGGTATGACTGCTAAAGTTAATGCTGCAGTTTGTGCTGCTCATGCTGGTATCCCTGTCATTATAACTAGGTACCTTTCATTTTTGTTTAGTTCTTTTAGTCATATAGCAAAATACTTTTAGATAAACTGCTAAAGTAACCTACTTATGCTAAATTTTAAACCATGAATTCAACATCCAAAAAGAATGGTTTGAATTAGATTCTCTTGTGAAGTGGTTTGCAAATGATTCTTCCTTTTTCTTTGTTGTGAAGATGCATCAATTCATATGTTCCTTTGCCCCCTTTTGATATAACATCTAATTTATGGATATCATATGAGAAGACAAGGGAATGTAGATATATATTCCACTATGTTAGAGTATAAATTATATCCAATAGTCTTCATGAGCTTAAAATAAATAAAATGCCTGTTTCTATCATGCTATTTATGGCAGCTCGTGGATCATGTTAGAAAGAAAAAAATGGAGAAAAGGGTGAAAAGGATTCAAATTTTTTTTGAGAATAATTTGGAGGTAAAGCAGAATTGAAAGTATAGATTAGGATTTTGGATTTGACTAACTTCGTATTATATTTTAACTTCTCTTGAAGTGGCTATGCTACAAACAACATCATACGAGTACTTCAAGGGGAAAGAATAGGTACTGTCTTTCATAAAGATGCTCATTTATGGAGCAATATAAAGGACGAGAGTGCACGTGAAATGGCAGTTTCAGCACGTGAGAGTTCTAGAAGACTTCAGGTGAATACAGTAGCATGTTGAGTAATTCCTAAATTGGTCTTCCAATGATACCATATCAACATTTTATTCCATCTAATAAATTGTTGCTAAATTCTTTGAAGGACCAATTTAAGGCTTATTAAATAATAAACAGAAAAATTATCTGTCTTATATGATTACCTTACTTTCACCATTATAAATGTTTTACATAGTGATTTGTGCTACTATTTCTACCATATTGTCAATATAAACTCCGGACTATTTCTTCTATTATTGCTACTACTGCACTTATTACTTCTCAACTCAATGAATTGAATTAGGGTAGCTTTAGAATTATATTGATGTTTTTTGTATCAGATCCTCAAATCTGAAGAAAGGAGTAAAATATTATTGGCAATTGCTGATGCATTGGAGAAAAATGCAAGTGCAATAAGTCTTGAGAATGAAGCTGATGTTGCTGATGCGGTGGCCGCTGGATATGAAAATTCGTTGATATCACGTTTAACCCTGAAGCATGAGAAGGCATGAGAAGGATAAGATGCATGATTTTCTTTGTTCTAATTATGAAACACAGATCTCTCGTGCTCCAAAGCATCTCTTATGATTTTTTTTTTCTAAGTATGTTTTGATCTGACCTCTATCTTTGTACTTTACAGATCTCTAAGCTTGCAAAGTCTGTGCGAATGTTGGCATCTATGGAAGAACCAATTGGTCAAATTTTAAAAAGAACAGAGGTCAAAAATTATTTTTCTTTTACCCTCCAAATTCCGTTTTGCAGCCACCAATGAGTTATAGTGTATATTTCATATTTGTGACACCATGTTGAAATATGAAACTCATTTTACATGTTTTTAGTATTTGGTAAAGTAACAAATTCTAGAATGGATCATGGAATATATGTTCACTAGTCTTGATTTGATAACACATTATAACCATTTCTTTGACTGAAAAATGTACCATATGTTTTTAAATGTTCTAGTGTTCAAAACTCATTGTGACAAGAGGATTATTGTTCTCTTTTCTCAGATAGCAGATAAACTCATACTGGAGAAAATTTCATGTCCTTTGGGAGTCCTTCTGGTTATATTCGAGTCTCGACCTGATGCCCTTGTGCAGGTTATGTTAAGATTGTTATTCCTTCTTATCTTCCTTCCATCTTCAATAAATTATGTTGAAGGAGAAATGATCTGAACATGATTACAAATTATCAATTTAGTATAAGTTGATTGTTATTCACTATGACATGTAATGTTGATTTGTTCAATCTTTTGACTATAAGTATGCTCTTTTTGAAAGTTTAGTTTTGGATGTTGATCTTTTAGTGGTATGGCTAAATGGATTAACAGATAGCTGCATTGGCAATTAGAAGTGGGAATGGTTTACTGCTTAAAGGGGGAAAAGAAGCCCAACGATCAAATGCAATCTTACACAAGGTTTATACTGTTTATTGATTTTTGATTGAGACATTTCTTTGATAAGATTAATCTGGATCAAAATTGCTTGTTGTTTCTTTGTCATCATTTTAATCATGCATATGTTTCTATCTTTCATATTTTTGTTTACTGTAGGTCATTACTTCGGTGATTCCAAATACTGTAGGTGACAAACTTATTGGGCTTGTGAATTCAAGAGATGAAATTCCATACCTACTTAAGGTTGGATACTTCTACTAAATCCCTAAAAATATTATTTCTCTTCAAGGATTTGCCACTAACTATACTCTTCCTCAGCTTGATGATGTGATAGATCTTGTGGTCCCTAGAGGCAGTAATAAACTTGTTTCTCAAATCAAGGAGTCAACAAAAATTCCTGTTCTTGGACATGCTGGTAGTATTCTTGTATATAAGTTTCCTATTTCTTATATAAATCTTTTGTTGAATTTATTATTTTTGTAATGCAGATGGAATTTGTCATGTATATGTCGACAAATCAGCTAATATTGATATGGCAAAACAGATTATTAGAGATGCAAAGACTGATTATCCTGCAGCCTGCAATGCAATGGTAACATTTGCACATCCTTTACAATTCACTAAGTAAAATATGTTCATATGTAACATTCCCCTCCTTTGGGGTTTTACTAAATCGGTATGTACGGTGTGATTGGAATTCATAGATTATGCTCATCAAAATGTATTACTGTTCTGGTATTCTTAGGAAACTCTTCTTGTACACAAGGATCTATCAAATAATGGTGCACTTAATGAGCTTGTCCTTGAACTCCAACGTGAAGGTATGACTTCAATTGCAAATGGATTTATGACAAACAACATTGATTTAACTTGAAGATTTTGTTTTATTTAGAATTTTAACAATTCCCTTCATGGGATGAGAAGAGATTTTGTTTTAGTTTTATAATACACACACACATACACGTATATGTTATCATTAGATCATATCATGATATACTTGTACAATGAATCAGAAGTAAAATGTGCATGTTAAGGGAAGAAAAAATAATCACAATGCAGAGAATGATATTAGTCTTGGGAATTCAAGTGCGTTCAAAAAAACAGAGAAATTGTTTGTTGAAACAGTTTTTTCAAAGAAAAATCATGTGTAATACATATTGTGGGTTATTTAAGTCTAGAAATAAAACTCTAGTAGAAAAAGCAACATGCAGCGTATTTTGTTGCACAATCAGAAAAGACTTGTTATGAACAAGGAGAAAATGTTTTGCAGGTGTTAAACTGTACGGTGGGCCAAGAGCTAGTGGCTTAATAAACATTGTTGGAACAAGCGATTTGCATCATGAGTATAGTTCACTTGCTTGCACAGTTGAAATTGTAGAAGATGTATTGGATGCCATTAACCACATACATGAACATGGAAGGTATGTTAGGATCCTCCAAATAATTTTCATTCCATTCTCTTGTCATCAGCACAATTGTGTTTAAAATTGTTCTTACTTTCTTTGTTGTTTATGCAGTGCTCATACTGAATGCATTGTTACAGAAGATTGTGAAGTTGCTGAGGCTTTCTTAAGTCAAGTTGACAGGTATGTCTACAAATTAATAATGTCTCTTTCCAATTGTTATTTACATTCTTCTAGCTCACAAGATTTGAGTTATTAAGTATGATTTAGCATTAGTTTATCTTTAACAAATTATACCATTTCATAAACATTACTTTCCCATTCCACCCAAACCAATCCATAGATCTAAAAGTCTGTGCAATCTGTAAATTTCATAGAATCATCTATTTTTGTGCACAAAAAATATTTTCTTTCATCTCACTTTCTTCATACATGGTGCCATGACAACTCTGATAACTTGACTATGAATAACTCTTGTTTCTTCCTCATACTTATTGTGGAACATATGGAAATTTACCTTGTCTACAAATAGTGCTGCTGTTTTCCACAATGCAAGTACACGATTTTGTGATGGAGCACGCTTTGGCCTTGGTGCAGAGGTAATGATCTTCTACAAAACTCATTGCTGTTAGTAACAGTAACTTTATTTTCTCATTTGATTCCATTAATTATTGATAGGTTGGAATTAGCACAAGTCGAATTCATGCACGAGGTCCTGTAGGAGTAGAGGGTTTGTTGACAAACAGATGGTATGCAATTCTGAGCTCTTTTCATTTTTAGTTTCAATGATGAAAATAGAAATAGGAAAGATTCAATTTAATTTTTTTTTTCTGTGGGTCTATTTTGGCAACTATTGTACTAAACATACATACTTCCCCCACCACCTTTGCAAATAAAGTGCCACGAATGATATAAAAAGGATGTTCAAGAAGCAACCAATTACTCTTAAACTTGCAATCAAACACCAATCTAGGCTTATAGTTAGATCATCCAACTTTTTTTGTTCCCATTTTCATATTTCATGGATATAATGCAGGATATTGAGAGGGAGTGGGCATGTGGTTAATGGAGATCAAGGAATCAATTACACTTACAAGGAATTGCCACTAGAAGCATAACTTTGTATTTAGAACTTAGTTCAGTTGCAAGCTAATATGCTCCTCAAGCAAGCAACATCTCTGTTTTGTGGTGTTATGATATGCAGAAGTGGCTGAGATGTTGGCCATGTATTGGTAACTATCACTTGATCCTTTTTCCAGGGCATTTTTCTTACCTGGAGCAAGTTCATGAGAGGAAATAATAATATGAATGTTTGTATTAAATTATATTGCTCTTTAGTGCTCTTTTATACTAGTGAACTTGAATAATTATGGAGAAGTTTTTATTATAGAAATTCTAATTTGTTTTATGTAGAATTGTTGTCAGTATACTGTTGATTATGCTAAATGTGGTTAATTCTTATATACATTTTTTGTGTTTAATTTATTTATTTATTATTTGGATTTATTTGGTTTCTTATGGTTAGTGAAACTAAATATTTGTATACTTTAGTACATCAATTAAGCATCTACATCAAGAAATGGTTAAGAGACATAAATAAAGGAAAAATAAGTACAATATGAGAAAATTAAATCAAGCTGTATGTAGTCACAAAACAAACAACCAAATTAAGAAAATATAAATTCTGGCATATCAAACCAATTCCTAGTTAATGTCTAACAGAACATTTATTGACTAGTTTGTCTGCATAGATGTTTTTTTTTTTCTCTAAGTATGTGAGTAATCTTAATGTGTACGTGTCTAATTCTTTTTAGACATCTTCATATGTTTTTTATTCTTCAAGGAATAATATTGTGATTCACAAAAACCTTGATTACTAATATATAGACTCAGTTTGCAACCAAAGATTTGACCATCTATATCCATTGTTAATAAAACACTGTTATTTAAATATGATATTATTTATTAGGGTCAAATTTACTAAAATATTTGTAATTATTCTCCTCTCTATAAATACATTATTACTAAGTATTTTAGCACAATAATATTAAGTAGGAAACAAAAAACAGAATAAAATCAATAATCTTTTTTAATACTTAAATGTCAATCAGTGTTAATTTTAGGCTTAATACCGGTCCCTATTTTTGTCTGTCAGTTAACGGCCATTGCTCCAACTGTGCAAAGCTTAAATGAGATGACATTTAACTTTTGTCACATCACCATTTTCTTCAACTTTCAGTCCAAACAGAAACTGAAACCCTACTTTCTCTCTAGTCACCTAACCCTAGCGCTGCCACCAAACCCTAACGCCACCGCCGCCGCAGAAATCATCCAAAGTCACCATGCCGCCGTGAAGCAGCGCCTGTAGAGAACCATGGCAGTCATCACGCGCAACCTCCATGTCGCACTACCCAGATCACCCAAATCACGAAACTTTCCTCAGGCTGCCGCACTACCCAGATCACCTTCGTGCCTCCACCATCACAGGATTTTCTCAAGCCGCAACTGCCAGCATCTCGTACCTGCAAATCAAACACAAGCACCCAAAAACAGAGAAAGCTGAATCGCACCACCCAAATCGCTAAGTCTTCACAGTCAATAATGCCGCAAGCCACCCTAATCTCGAACTCCATTTGAATCTTCATTCTCGCGCATCAGCCATGAATCATCCAAATCAAGAGCTTCATCGTCAGCGCGACAATCCTTGTCGCCGTCGTGTCTGGTATAGCGTTAAATGGTGAAAAACTAGTGTTGAACACTAGCCTCATTATGTAGGTCTGGGAGCATTTTATCTTCAAGCTATTGAGCGCAAGTTTGTACCGTTGAGAATCATATTTTACAAATACATTGTTGTTGGGCGGTAGTAGGTCATTATTGAGCGCAACTTTTGTGAGAATAATGGTGTTGAGTGCCAGAATTGTCGCTAAATGACACTTTTTGCTAAAGGTTTGGCACTGAGTGCCCCTTCTGAGTCTCAATTTGTATGTTGGATATACTTTTCTTCTTTAGTTATTTGAAATAGATTTGTGATGAAACTGATGTATGTTTATAATATTGTTTATGATTATTTGAGTTCATGATTATTGTTGTGGATATGTATATATGGTGATGGTGTTGAGAGAATTTCAAAGAAAAATTCTTTGTGATGATGATCTTATGTATGCGTTGACATTTTCCCAAATCACATAATTTCATTTGTTGGTGTTTGGTATAGCTTTGAATGGTGATAAATTGGTGTTGAGCACCAACCTCGTTGTGCAGGTATGAAACCATTTTAGCTACAAGCTACTGACTGCAAGTTTGTGTCATTGAGAATCGTATTTTGCAAATGTCTTAATTAATGTTAGGCAAAAATAGGTCATCATTGAGCGAACTTTTGTGAGAAGAATGACACTGAGTGCCAAAACTGTTGGTGAATTCCACTTTTTGCGAAAGGTTTTGACATTGTGTGCCACTTCTGAGTGCCAATTTGTATGTTAGATCTGGTTTTCTTCTTTGGTTGTTTGAAATAGATTTGTGATGAAAATAATGTATGTTTATAATATTGTTTATTATTAAGTTGATGATTATGGTTGTAGAGATGTATGATGATGGTGTTGAGAGAATTTCAACAAGAAATTATTTGTGGTGATGATCTTAATGCATGGATTGACATTTTAGGGGTTAGTAAGGAGGAATCATGAACTCTAATAACTATTTATATTCAAATGAAGGAGAATGAGTTATGTGATAAGAGTCGTAAGAGGTCTTAGCCATTGGAGAATTAGGTCCTAGGTGTGAAGGGGACTAACCTTATAAGTAGTAGGGTGATAACCCATTAGTTTATGACTCTGCATAACATAAATATTGTTACAAGTGCATGCCTACAATGAAGTCCAACGTTAAAGGCATGTATTCGGATAATTGAGACTAGTGCCAACTATTTGTGTGTATTTATATGATTTATTGTATTTAATCCATGTTTAACATATTTTTTATATGATATAATTGTTTTAGAATAACCTTTTTTATAAACTAGTCTACCTTGTCGTGTCTTTTATGTTTTATTGTGTTTGTTTCTCTCTTTTACGAGTATCACTTCACGATATGAGAAAATAAGGGATTGATGTTGATATGTCTCTGGTGGAAGATGAAATACACAAGAAAACACTAGAAAGGAGTAAATAGTCTTTTAAAAACTTTTCACAAATGGCATCGATGGGTTTTCAAAAGACTAACAAACAATGATATGTTCAGACGAAGATTTATCAAAAAGGATTTATAAAAATGTTTTAAAGAAGGAAGACACTAAAGCACAACTTTTAAATTGATTCACTCAACCTAAACTACATTCATTTCCTCCATAAGAACTTTTAAGGGGTTTCTCGAATCTTATCAAAGATGACAACGACTTTAACCCACTCTTGGTTGCAAGTATTATTACTACTCCTAGTCCCTAGTCAATATGACTAGTCCAAGTATTATCAATCACTCTCGGTTCCCTAGTATAACCTGACTAGTACAATATTAATAAGAGTGTTTCAATACAAACACAATTAGTGTTTGATTACAAATACAGATTGAATAAACTCTCATGGAGAGGATTAATACAACAATTTGTGAACTCGTGAGGTTCTTTCTCGTATGTTGAAAAGCATTAGATGATATAAGCTCATGAAGTTCTTTCTCTCTTTTCTTCTCTTCTCTTCTCATCTTTTAAATGAGGATTAGGCATTGTAAGCTTGGTGATAAACTTTAGAGAAGATATTCATTAACAGCTCTTTGTTCTTCTCTTTCATATTCTCTTTTCTTCTTTTCTTTTCTTTTCTCCTTTCTTTTGTTCTTTTTCTTCTTCTCTTTTATTCTTCTCTTCCTTTCATTCTAGAAGCATCAAACGTTGTAGGCTTGGAGATAAAGTAAAAGGCTAGATGTGATGATAGTTTTTTCATCACATTTTGTCTTGCTTAAGCTTGCTTTCATCATTTCTCTTACAATGAAGAGCATTAGATGATATAAGCATTGAGATAAAGTAGATTTGATATTTAATGATCTTTATTGTGTATACTCTCTCTCTCTTTCTCTCTCTTTTGTCTCTTATTTTCTCTATTTTTCACCTCTTATTTCTTTTGCTTCAACTTCTCTTTAGATAACCTTCTTTATATAGTCTTTCTTGAGAGGTGACGGTTGGAAATTTAGTTAATTTTAAGATAAGCTTCATAGCCTTTTTCGATAGCTTGATCAGACTCGAGTCTACGTCAGTAGTGCTTTTTCATGTGTAGTCCTTCTGGGCTAAAGGATTTGAAGAGACATTCTTATTTCTCAATGTCTCTTTGTTTAGAGCTTTCAGATAAAGCTTGGTATTGTCATTTCCTTCGTAGATAAAGAGAATAAAGCATGCAAGCACAAAAGCACTTTTTCATATAGTATTAAATGTTTTATTCCTTAAGGATTGTAAAGTACACTATGTGTTCAAAGCATTCTTGCATATGTCAACTTCATTTAATTAATGCATCGTTCAATGGTAAAACATACAACATGTATAATCATTAGATGATATAAAACATTAGATACTTCTTCAAAGGCTATAGTATTTAGTGGTTATACATTAGACAATGTATTATTTAAAACGCTTTATCTTTTCATCATGCATATGTCATTTTAGTTCAGACGAAAAGATGTTTGGATACTCTGTTAGGAGTTTTCTATCGTTTAGCGCTAGTTTGATTAATATTTCTCTTGATTAGATGTTTATCTTCTATCCTTGCTTTCTTTTTAGACATTCTATTGATTAGACGTTTATATATGTTTTTCAATATCGTTTAACGTCTTTTGTTAGAACATACAATTGCAAGATGTATGTTTGATAAAACGTTGTTTAAGTAAAACATAATTTTAGCTTTAGAGAAACACTTCACTTTGTAAAACCCTTTTTGTAACGTGTTGACCTTTTAGAAGACACTTTTTTGTATAAGCAATATTATCTTGAGTGTTATTTGATAAGCCTTAAAATTTGGGTTGTTAAACATTCTGATTTTTTTCTCAACAGAAGACGGTGATGACACAAAGTAGTATACATTTTATTTTGAAGATAATTGTATTAATTGTATTAATTATATATATATATATATATATATATATATATATATATATATATATATATATATATTGAGAAAGTTAAGTGAACTTTAAGTCTAATTCAACCCTAGAAAATAAGCTTGTAATGTGAGGTTTACACTTATTTGTATACTTTAAATTAGCCTTATCACTAGTAGATGTGAGATTTCCAACACACCTCCATCATGCTGAGATATATACACTCGAGCGTTGATGGGTGGTCAAATAGTGGCCCGATAGTGAAAAGAATGATATACCCAACGAATTTCGCTAGAATATGCTCTAACCTAACTTTAATACCATTTTAAGAAGTGAACTTTAAGTCTAACTCAACTCCAGAAAACATACTTGTATGGTGACGTTTGTACCCACTTATATACTTTAAATTACCTTATCTCTATTCGATGTGATACTTCCATTAGAGAAAATTTGTTGTGTTTTACCAATCTTATAATGTTTTACTTTATTTTTATAAGTTGTAAGCCGCTAAGAATAAAATAAGATGTTACAAATTTAATTTCAAATTATATTAAAAAATATCATAAATTATTTTTTATTTTATTTCTTTCGGTTGATATAATTAAAATTTGAACTCAATATTTTAATTAATTTCGTATACAAATTAATTACACATTTGATCTTTTGTCGAACGTAACTCTACTTCGTATACAAATATCACATGCATAAACTGTAACATAAATTTTCTGAATCAAGCATAAACCTAGAAACATGCTCTCTTTTTTTCTGAATCAAACATGAACTTAGAAACATGTTATGGAAAAGATAAAAAAGAAGAAATTGTGCATGGACATATAAGCTTTAAACATCCAATCGGAAATGGTTACATATAAGAAATTTATTGATTTAAAATGGCTTACAAGTCATAAATGTGATGGTTAATTCACTACACTGGTTATGACCATTAAAATCTTTCAGAAAATTGAATAGGTTAAGGATGCGTTTGAAGATGAGAAATAAAGACGAAGTCATTGATTGATTTAGCCATCATAAATGCGAGTTGATGTGTTCAACAGTACTGTTGTTGGGCTTAAAGGGCAATGGCGCTGATTTTCACACCAGAATGAAGTCTGTCTTTGCATCAACTCATGACACTTTATGATATCATCCTGCTAAAAAAGAGAAACACCTAAATGAAATAAGAATCTGCAATGTTAAAGATATAACCTTCCAAAATAGATTTAAAAGTGAGATTTACATTGAGTAAAATAGGTTTTAAATAACTTCAATATTCTATAAAAAAAACAAATTGAAGCATATATATATATATATATGAATCCCTGTTGATTATTACCTTCTGACTTTGGTTCAAGAGTCTCATAATATAAGCAATGTAAGTATCTGATGTTTGTGGTAATAAGTGTTGAAGAGTGCACCACAATGCAGATATGCCAAGAATGCTTGGCCTGAATTCCAGCATTTTCTGATCTGCAATACATATATGCAGTTTTTATTACTAGTTTGTAAAATGTTCACATCACTTTGTGGTGAATACAATGACTCAAGTTTTGAATTAATTTTCAACTATAGTTGGGTTGGTTGGTTTATAGTTAATTTAAATATAAAAAAACACTAAATAATCATATTAATCAATTATCAAAAGTTTTGTATTATGTTGTAATTGGTTCCATTTATTTTCAATCCTCAAAATTTTACATGAATTGTAAAATTGCAATCTTATTAATTATCAGCATTGCACCCATATCTTTTCTGATTAAGTTCCAGTTACAATATATTTTCATATTAGTTGCGTGTATATATACATATATAAACTACAGTCTATATCATAAAACCATACCCATCTTTAATTTATTTTTTTTCTATTCTCCGCTCATGGCATTTTACTTAAAAAGTATACATAAGTGAACAAAATTAATGTGAAAAAAAAAACGAAACTAATTAAGGACCTTTTTTTATTTAGAGTATATATTTCAAGTATAATTTAAAAATTGAATACCTTACGTTTATCTTCAAGTGTTTATAAAAAACAGTGAAAATAACTTCATCTTATTTTCACTATTTTATAAAATTAACCTTAAAATAAAAAAAAAGAGTAAAAATATGATAGTTTTCACAGATACCTAAAGTAGCTTGGAGAAGGAGTTCAGTGGCAGGTGAAATAAGCTTCTGATAAAGATGAGATTCCAAGAAATCGTTATCCACAATTTCCACAAAAGAATAACTGGTCACAGAGTTAAGGTGCCACCCCAATGCCTTCAATAGGATCAACTCCATCTTCAAAATTACACTTGATTCGAATGAGTAATTCAAGCCCTCCACCTTCAACATAAAGCCACAAAGAAAATTATTCAAATAATAATTAATTTTAAAAAATAACAATAATTAGTATATTTTATGAATAAAAAATTATAATTAATTTATAAATTAGATTTTAGATATCTAATATTAACTATCACCATTTCCACGGTAAAAGAACTATAATTAATAAATTTTGAAAGCAACAACCTAAAATGATTGATGCAGTATGGCAATGGATCACCTGAATTTCATTCATGGAAAGTGCTGACTTCTCATTGAACTTTATGGCAACTGATAAGCAAGAAACAGAAAGCAATTCAAGCATCCAGTATTTCCAATCCTGTTACAAGTAATCAATTTTCATTAACTTTTCTCAGATATATTCAAATTCTGACAAAATCTTGCAGAAAAGTGATGAACACATATCATATAAGCTAGAAATCCTTACATTGCTTTGACAAATGGATACAAAGCGATCAAGATAATTAACAGCCAAGAAAACTGTTCCAAAAGAAAGATTAAAGTGACTTCCACACTGCATACACATGAAGGAAAAAAGTTAAAGACAATTGATAAGTAGTGATGTACTTTCACACTGTGTCCAACATAAATGGAAAGAGAAAAGTACAGAGTATAGCATAAGGATGTTTAATAGTCTCAGAAATCATTTCCATTTCCTACCTACACACAAATGATTAAAAATGTCATATTTTAGGTTTATTGTAAAAAAACAAAGATAAACTGGCATTCATTATTTCTGCATAAACACATTTCTGAGATAGTTTTTCTGTAAGTTTTTAATTTTTTTTCTGTTTTTATAAGGGAAATTTCATCTCAGGAATATAAAATAACTCCACAAAAGCACCCCAAAAGGAAAAATACTGACCTTGACAAGCCATTGAATAACTCTACACCTAGAAACAAACAAACTGTTGGAGTGCAAGTACTTTGCATAATCTTGTTCTGGCAAAGAAGAAGCCTCCTTCTCTAGATACAGTGCAAAAGCCTCTTCAAACTCTTTGTTTTCATAACTCTTGAGTGAAACAAAGTCACCAACTTCTTCTTCAAAGGTGTTTTCAGAATTTGAAAGCCACACCTCATCACAGAGCAAATTATCCATGCATTCACAAACCATGAACTGAAAGCTAAGAACACTGACAGTAGTGTGTGTGATCACCCTTTTGAACAGCACAGATAACTCTAAGCTAGTGCTTGAATGGAGAGCTAGAAGGATCCAAAATCACAGTAAAACAATGAAAAATTTAAAGCACCTATGCTGTAAATCTAAGTTGATCTTGACAAAAGATGTCAGATGTTGTTTTGTGATGAAAGAGTAAAAAGAACACAAGAAGGGTTGTTTTTGTTGTGATTTATGATTGGAGTGGAACAACATGAAGGTTCTCTCAAAGGGTAAAACATGGTACTTGGAAAGTGAAAGTGAAGTTGTGTGATAGATAATATTACTATATATGAATGGTGGTGGGATTGAAGTTACAGTATAATACATTACTATTTATATATATGAAGATTGAAGATGATGATGGGGTAGTTAGGGATGGTACCAAATGGCAAGGAGAAGTTAAAGAGGGAAATAAAAAGAAGGACACATCCCTTATGAAATGGGGTAAATGCAAGAGTGAGTTTCTTGTCAATTTGTCACCCTAACCCTAATAGCGGGCGTGATTGATTGCACGAGGATGATGTTGTCCTTATGCATGTGCATGTGAGCATAAATGTTCATTTCTCTCTCCTGCATACTCTATATACAGTAAATGAATTGCTGCTAAGTACTCTGATTTTGTTTTTGTTTAATTTCTATAAATATATATTTTTTATGAAAATCTTCATTTACAGGCTTGAGGTTTGTTTTGTGAATTAGATTTCATTTAATATCGCTGAATAAACAAACAGACATACTTGATTTTTTTTTGGGTTCTCATTCTTGAAAATAGTTTATTTTAATTTATATTTATAATGTTTTTAATCTCTTTTTGCTCATTGAGGCTCCTCTATAAAACAATAATAATGTATAAAAATTAAAACATATTAAAATAGTATTAGTAAGCACTAGAATAAATTATTTTAAATATAAAAATGGCAAGGACTAAATGAATAATTATATCAAGTAACTAATTGATTCCTATGGACAACATTCAATGGGTCCTATGAAAAAATGAAAAGCAATGTTATTAGTTTGTGGGTGTACATATATAGGTATTGCTACTGTCTTTATTTCACTTTAATACTTAAAATGTGTTTAGTTATTATATATGCCTTATACGTACTAAACCTTAAATTATTTTTTGGATTTTTATACTTTTTGATATTGTATTATTTATTTGTAAGTATATTGAAAAAAATATATGGTTTTTTTGAAAAAAATATTTACGATGCCATAAATATATAAGTGATGAGATCCTTTGATGTTTCTTTATGAATTTACAATTAAAAGACACTACCGACAATTTCTTAATTTACTACTAAAAGACATTATCAGACAAAGTTTATTTTTATGAGTAAACATAGTTTTCTTATAGTTTTAGAAAAACTTTTATTTATGAAAATAACACTAATTGAAAATGTGTAGAAATGACCTTATTTTACATCAATTTTATTTTAAAAAAATAAATGCAAAAAAATATTTGATGAAATACGAAAGAGTTGGAGTTTTTAAGAACAATGTTTTGCATCAAATAGTATTTTTCTTTACAATTTAAAAAATACTTGAGTAAGCAAGGATTTAGGATGTCTATGTCCATTAAATACCAATATATATTATTCACAATGAAGTTCAATGTTTACAACTGTTTGCATAATTTTCAGTTTATTTTGATTTTTCATATCACTAAAATTCATTAATTCTCTTGTGACTCACCAATTTGTGCAAAAGTCAATATAAATCTTTTCTCATGCTTTCTTTCGGCACCTTATTATTTCTTTTTACACCTAAATTTAGAAATATATTTTGAATTGTACTATTAATAATTAGAAAATATATTTAAATTTGTGCAATCCAAAAAAAAAATTTAATTATATAATCATAAATTAATTTTCAGATCTGAACATATATTTTAAATTTTACACTCTAAAATAAATTTATAAATTATACGTTTAATACCTTTTCAGATCCAACTATATATTTTAGATTATGCAATCTTAAATATATTTTTTTATTATAAAATGTATTATTTTCAGATCCAAAAATATATTTTAAATTATACACTCTCAACTTTAGCTTTTCCAACATTTCCGTGAAAATGCATGAAGAAATATTATGGGTGAAGGAAGGAAGAACCTTCATTTTCGACCATCTTTTTACAATCAAACTCAGCCAAACCCTTTCTTAACATGCTCTTGCTAACACATTCTATCATTGATTACAATTTATTCAAAACTATAAAATCGAAAGAGAAACCTAGAGAAGATAACCAACCAAAATTTGTAATTTCCAATAGAAGATAAAGTATTCAAAAGAGCCTTGATAGTATTTTCCAACCTAGAGTAACCTTGCCCACTGGATAATCAAGTTGAGAGTCCAAGTTGCTGATTTACAGCAGTACACACATATTTCAGTAAACTCATCATCATAACAACATCTGCAAAGCATTATCTACAATGTGTGCTTGCATTCTCGTTCAATACCGTTCAACACATGTTGAACATGAATTCAATGTAAGATTCACATTCAACATGCACCAGGAAGCTCAATTTGTGTAAAACAAGCATACCACACATATTGTACAATGGTTTCAAACTCCAAAATTCCAGTTAGTCATGTAATCAACCCTGAAGTCACTGGTGTGATCACAACATAAAATGGAGTCTCGAATTTTCGACAGGTTGCCACTCATACAATACTAACAATTAGATGATGAATCTTGACATAACATAAACTCACAATCTATTGTAATTCGTACGATGAAAAACTGAAACCTGATCTTCCATCATTGGTGGATTTCAACTCGAGCTTCTGGTAAGGGCTGCAAAGGGTCCGAGAGTTTCATGTCAAAAACTATCTAAGGATAGAATAAAAATATGAGAGGTGATAAAAAATTGCAATTGATATATGACAGGCACATGCATAAGACTAACAAGTTTGTTTAAGTTCAGGTTGAAAAACTGAGAAGAGAAAAGCACCTGCTATTGGGATCATAATAGAATCCACTGATAGAGCCATCACTGCAAGAGAAACAAATGTAGTAAAATCCGGCTATAGTTAATCCACAATCAGTTCCAACATTCACAAAGTACTGTTCCTTCCATCTCTGCAACAAATAATTTAGTGTGCAATATGTAAAGGTTCTCATTTCAGATAAATAACTTTCTCAACATTATCATGTTCTGTTGGTGAAAATCAATCTACCATGAATATGTAAGGGTAATTGCTCAGATCCAAAGACTTGCCACCATCAGCCTCCACTTGACCCTAGAAAGTTAAAGTGCATAAGAAACAATGCATGTGATGCATCTTATAGGTTTTCCAAAACCTAAATTGTTACCAGTAAAGGAGAAAACGATGGAAATTTAGACCAGTGTCTTATATCATCTTCCGGTCTGAAAAAAATATAACAGAATAAAAAAAACAACAAACATAAGTTAACCAAAACAGAGTATATGTCCACACTAATGCATGGACAGCATTAGTACTGTCAAAATTAAGCTCCATGCTTGGTTTAAGAATTGATTGCACAATAACATACGTTGCCTCCCATTTGCCAGTGAAGAAAGTATAATTCTTTGTGTCAACAATCTCTCCTTCCCAAAATGTTACTACCTGATATAAATCATTAAAAGATAAAGTGAATGCCAGATGATTTTTCTTTCTTTCTAAAAAATGCCTCTAAGAAAAGGCAACATAGATATGTAATGAAAAAGCTGAAAAGTGAAAAATTGGTTGATTTACATAATATAGATACCATTCAAGAGTATTTTAGAAAAGGAAAAAGTATATAGCTAATGTATTCTTGACGAGAACATTGATGAGAAAGAAGTCATTCAAAGGGGAGTCACCACAAGTGCTAGAGCCAAAGTTCCCGAGAAGAAAATAAATTCTAGAAAAAAATGACACATGCAATGGAAAGGTCACAAGAGATACTACAAATACAAAGAACCCCTAGAGCGTTTAGTATGAGCTCATGAAACCTGGTTAAATGACTAGAATGAAAAATTATACTTTGTCTTCTAAAAATGTGACATTCAATGTTTAGTATCTTTATAAAATAAGCACATTGTTTGGTTCTAAGGATTAGCAGAGAGTTATCTTAGGGTAAGAGAGTATTAATAAGAATAATTCTTTTAGAGTGTTTGGTTGCAAACATAGCATAGCTTAGCAATCAAACACAAGTAATTTCTCATGTAGACCACATATTACACTTTAATTCATGTCGTCTCCTATTATAAAAGGAGGCTTACACCTTTGTACAATTCATTTATACATTATGTGAAAATCTAGAGCATTTTGGAGAGGTTACAGATCTATCTCATTCAAATCTTATCTTGGTTTTTTTACATTCAAGTGGTGATTCTCCATTGCACTTATCCTGAAACCTGTTTCAAATAGTGTGTTCTTCATTTCATCTTTTACATTTCCTTTCTTTAATTCCTTATTATTTTGTTTCATTTTCACAAGATTTAAACATCATATCCAGGGTTTCTTTTATCAAATGGCCAAAACATGCATTGTTCTAAAATGGGTATGAAAATCATTTCATGATCCACATATTTTGGAGTTTCTATATTGACTAGACATATGGTCAAATATATAGCATATTTAAGTCTAAGTTAACTTCACAAAAATGATGAGGATCAAGAAGGTAGTATTGTGCCAGAAGAAACAATAGTCCAAGAGACAACCAGAAAGCCCCAAGATCAGAGATAGCAAAATGGAATGTTGAGCTAGCAAAATTAGTTACCAAAACAGTGATTAACGTTTAACACAATGAATAATTCAAATTAAGGTACCAAAATTTAAAACATGCATATTTTCGAAAAGGAGAAAAATGGTTGCTTTTCTGTTTCATTTTTAAGAGAGACAATAAAGAAATTGCTTACTGGTGTATCTGCCATAGGAACATTAAGGGCTTCCATGGTGCCACACAAATACCCATGCTCTAGGTCACATCCTTGTATACGGACATTTACTCTCCATGCTTCATCCTTTTGTACACTCGAAACATTCTGGGTGCCAGAAAAGGCCTGTAAATTAAAACACCTTGAGTATATGCTATAACTGTGAAGTCTGAACTTCTAGTAAGATATACTGGCTGAAAGACAGAGATGCGAAAACTAATTGAGCTGAAAGTTGAAGCTGTGTTTTCTATGATTTCCTTTGTTCCAGTCACGGACAGTAAATGTTCTTTTTATAGAGTTGGTTTGAGATTCATTGAAAAAATATTTATCTATATAACTGCAAAAAGGTTAATGAAGTATAATAAAGCATAAAACATTTTCATCTTTTATATTTTGAGTTTATAAGAATTTGGATATGAGAACAAAAATTATATGATCTTTTTCATTTATGCAAATGTTGAGTCTACCTAATAGATTCAGATAGGTAGAATAACCAAATGCACAAACAAACATATACCATTACCATTGACATTCAATTCAATTTCAACCAGATTTACAGATAAATTCCATCTGGTATGGTAGTTGCTACATTCAAATTAACTCTATGATTAGCACCAATACCCAAATGATTATTCCAACAAATAAATTATATATAAAAAAGAATTCAAATTTTTTTTTGTCTTAGTCTCCAAATATTCTATATTCTTTCAGACAAAGAGTCGCAATTTCCAAATCCCAAACCTAAGAACTATTTTTCAACCAAATTTTTAAAGGGAAGTATGACTACCTGTCCCACGCCTAGGAGACTACAAGATTGGCTTGAACTCCTTCCCGAATTTGCACCTAACACAACATAATCAAACCAAAACTGAGATCACATAGTCAACATCATCATTACCGCAGCAACAAAAACTACACTAATAATACAACAAAGAACATTTTTTTGCCCCAAAAAATAAAAAAAAAATTATAAATTCACATGACAAAAAACAGATTACAGCAAGATAAGAAAATTTGTGGTTATTGTGTTACCTGAAACCTGAGAAGGCGCGGTGTTCTCCAGTACTCTGACAGGCATGTTTGTTGGATGCAGAGATTGCTGAGTGTGCGAATGCGATCAACTTTATTTTTTTTTTTCTCATCTAGAATGAAGTAAGAAAATGTTAGGCCCATGTTAACATTGAATCGTCTATGGGGTTATTTGTTTTTAAAACATAAAAAATATGTATCTTTATTTTTAAAGGAGATAGATATGACATTTATACTTGTATACAAAGAAATTCTCTTTTTCTGTAATCACAGTTTTTTTTCTCAAGTTATTATTTTTAATTAAATAAATAAAAATTATTTATTAAATAAAGAAAAATTATTTACAAAATAAATACAAAATATTTATAATTAAATTATAAAAATTATGTATATTTATTTTTATAATTATAATTTTATTATTTTTTGTTATAAAAAAAATAAACACATGTGCATTTGGTTTTACAAGTTTTATTTTAAAGAGAGGATATAACTTTTTCTTACCAAAGTTATCTTAATAAAATATTAATTATACGTATTATTTTATACATAAATTATATTTAAAAAATAAAAGTATTTATGATTATATAGTTTTTTAAAAATATTAAATTAAATTAATTACAAAATGTAACCCCTAATAAAATCACTAAATAAAATATTATAAAGTTTGATAATATAAGACACGTGTGCTATAATAACATAAAATATATATATATATATATATATCAATTAAAAACTATAAGAGTGGTTAAGGAACTCCCCTCCACCAAAGTTATATCAATACCTAACTCATTATTCACTCACACTAAAAGGTGATGCAAAAGAACAATAAAACATAAAAGAAAAGAAAACAAAGTAAATAAAGACATAAGACAATTAAATCACATCATATATCAACCAAATATTTATGAAATACAATAAATTATATACACACTCATAAAAAGTTAACATTAGACTCAACTATCCTATACATTATAAACTTAGAGTTATCAACCTATTACTCACAAGGTTAGTCCCCTTTACGTTTGTGACCAAATAGTCCAACGGCTAGGACCTCCTTCCATTCTCTTTCCCATTATTATTCTTTGTATGAGTTGAATGATTAGTAAAATATCAAGATACTTCCTTTCATATGACTATGCATACACTAAACATCATCACCAGCCAGAGATTTCTCCTTGAAATCCTCTTAACATTTTCAAATGTATTCATGACAAAATTCTCATTACCGCACACTCAATTATCATGCTTTCAAACTTACTTAAAAACGATATAAATCAATGTCAAAAAACCAAGAAGAAAGATAAATCAATCATACATATTGACGCTCAAAGGTGGCACACGATGCTAGACTTCTCATAAAAGGTGGCATTCAGCGCCAATCTTAATGCTTAACACTATTTTTCTCGCAAAAAGTCACCCTCAACAACACCCATATGTCGTTGAGCATCCTCAATATAAATTTCTCTAGAGCTAAAGTGAGAGATGACGCTCAACGGTGCCCTGCTACCGCTCACCGCCAAAGCATTAGTAAAATTAGGCATTCAACCGTCTAAAGCTATATTGCTTCTAAACTTACACAATTAAGCTTACGCTCAATGCCCAACTAGTACTGCCCAATGCTATATCAGTTTACAACAAACTCAAAATTTTTATTAAAGTGAACTTGGACCTGATAAATTGCTCAAGTTGGTATTCTTTTTTTAGAGAGTTGGTTCAACACGGTTTTTATATATTAAAAATTATACTAATTTGCTCAATTGTTCAGCTCTTTAGTTCTCTTAGTCACAATAGTCCAAATAACAATAAAACTCAATTCAATTCAGGCATAAACACTAATAAGATTCAATCAACATACCAACAACATCAGATTTATAAAACTCACAAACACTAAAACAATTGGTTTCCCTTATTTGAAAGACAACCAAACAACTTGATGACCCCTTAAAACACCCTTAAGCAACAAACTAAGCTATGTACAGTTCTTCCTTAAGCACTCTTAAGAGATTCTACTAATATTTCAAAAGATTACAAGGAGTTTAACCACTCTTGGTTTTACAACTAACCCAATAGTTATATAAGTTTCACTAGTCCTAGTATCGCACTAGTCCAACTAATTAGACCATTTAACTTCATTGAGTTAAACAACTAAGTGTTTTAATTCACTTATGAATATACAGACACAACAAAGGTGTTTTTACAAAACAAGTATAGATTATAATTCTCGTAGAGAGGATAAGTTTTCAATACAAAGAAATCTGAAGACTTGTAATAAAACTTTTCTTTTTCAAAGAAATTTCTAGACAATGAAAGCTTAAAAGAGAATGACATCGTAAAATTCAAAGCATTATTCTTGTTATCTTCTATTTATGTGATTCACTTTCTTCCGAAAAGATCCATTACTCATATGCATTGACTTTTCCTTAAGTAGGTAGCCTTTTGGTATGAAGTCAAATGTTATGTGTTTTTGTAGAGATAACTTGTACGGATGAGTAGAGCATAAAACACTTGAAGAAACATTCTCAGAATGTCTTCCTATCTCTTAACGTTCTTATGATCCAATGTAAAACATTTGAAAAAAGCTTTGTACTTTTGTGATCCACGCAGATAAAGAAAACACAACACAATAGACAAAAAAGTACTATTTGTACATACATTTAATACTATAGATGTTATTAATCGTTTAGGAAAAGTACGGTATACTTAATGTTTAAACCAGTTTTATTTTTAGAATAACGTTGAACATTTAGAATAAAATTCATATAATTATAACGTTTAGCATATTTATCCTAGACGGTTCATTTTATTATATATTACTTCATTAAATAATATTTATTGTTTTGGTTATGGGGCTGAGTCACCAAACTCCTTCACAATTTGTCCTTCCTCACTATCTAGTCTTGCTCTATACGTTCCTGGTTCACTATCTCGGTCGGTGTGTACCTGTTAAAGATACTCCGATGTCAAAGTCAATAATTGAACCGTCCGATTATCCAATATAATAGTGACAGTAATTAATGCACAGTAAATACATCCACCTACTACCTGTTACCTTTCACTTACATTTATAGTTTTCTAGCGTAGGCCTAAGATTAACAATGTTTTAATCTCGGCCCAATTATGATTTGGTAGGCTTAATTTGTATCTGTCTTAATCTCCTTAATCAATATTCGTGTGCGCTTATAAGATTGGTCATCCATACCGATCGTGATTTATGTAGACCGTTCGATCATACGATACATTTATTAAATTTCAAAATACAAATTTTTAAGCAATCTTGTCTTATTAGACAATAAAGGTTGGAGCTGAGGTTGTTGATAGGAAAAGCTATTATGCTGGAGCCAGGGATGAGGAAGAGGCTGACGAGGTTGAGAGGATAGGATTAAAGGGTATTTTAGGGATTGAGGGTTTTGTGGGGGTGCAAGAAGAAAAAGAGAGATATAGCCTAGTAAATAAAACTAATAAAACCAGAAGCACTACAGTTAGAAGAAGAAAAAGTTACAAATCGCATGTTGTTAGTATCTAATGTAGTAAATTGCATCCCACAAAATTGGAATAGAATAAAAAAAAAAGAAAAAGAAAACTTAATATAATTTGGTAAAGAAAATGAAGTCTAAAAAGAATTTGTAAAGACATTGGTTAAACCCTACAGATGCAGAAACAGGGTTTTGTATAAGAATGGAAGAAAAATGAGTGTTGGAAGAAAGTGAAGAAAAACTGGCATGTGGGCTGTGACGGCAAAACCATTTATCAAATCCCATTTTCTCAAACACACCCTTCCACTTCTTCTCATGGCAAACCAAACATCACTCTCCTTCTCTTCTGGCTCTCCCGTTCACGCGCCTCTGAAGCGCGTGGGCACTCACAATGGAAGTTTTCACTGCGACGAGGCCCTTGGCTGCTTCATGATTCGCCTCACTCAAAAATTTAACAACGCCGAAATCGTTCGCACCCGAGACCCTCAGGTTTGGTTCATCTCTCATCTCTCTCTTTTTTAGTTTTTTTTTTTTTGCTTGATTGCTGAGGAAATATGATGTATTTTTGTATGGTTGATGGTCAAGTGTGATATTTTTGGGGTTTGGCTGGTAGAAAATATTTTTTTTGGTTTGGTCTTGGGAAATATGACTTTTTATTTTCTTTTGGTTGATTAGAAAAAAATTGTTTTTCTGGATGGGGGTCTGATTAATGAAAAACCAAAAAATTTATCTGTTTGGTTGCTGAGATATCCGCATTGGAAAGTACATAGTAATTAGGAAACGCACCCTCAAAAGCTAGCTATTATGGGAGAACAACCAAACATTTACATACTCTATCGAACCTGGTACCTTGTGGGATTTAAGCAAATTTACGTACTAAAAAGTAAAGCCAAATCGAAAATTTTCACCGATTGTTGAAAATGTGGGAATGTAAAATAAGTTAATAATGAAGCAGGAGACCATATAGTAATTTCACTTGTTTCAGTTTTGTGATTTCCTTAACGGTTTGCGTGTTTAGTTGCTTAGAAAATGTGGACAAGGGTGTTTCCTTTTGAGTTGCCGGCATTTTGGTTTGTTGAGGGAGTTTTCTTTATATTGTCATTGAATCATGAATGGGAGGGGCAGTGGAAATTTTGTTGGGAAGTTGTCTTAAGCTTTTATATTGTTGCTGCCGTTGGTTTTTGTTAGAGTTATTGGTTATTGTGTTTAAGTGTATGTGAGCTGTGAGTGTGTATGTGCTGTATCTGAGTGTGTGTGAGGTGTGTTCCATTCACTTAATCCTATAAATATAGGATTAAGGAGAAGGGTGTATACAACCAAGTGATTCAATATATTCCATTTTCACAGTTTTTTTATGTTGCCCTGTGTTTAGGGTAGACTTTAGCGAATGAATGGAGTGGAAGTTTGTGGTGTAATATCTGTTTTAAGTTTTTTTTCATAAATTGAGCTTTGGATCTATAGGTTTTGGAGGGTCTTGATGCTGTTCTTGATGTTGGGGGAGTCTATGACCCTGCCCGAGATCGGTATGATCATCATCAGAAGGGTTTTGAAGAAGTTTTTGGGCATGGTTTCTCCACTAAATTGAGCAGTGCTGGTCTTGTTTATAAGGTAAAATTCTCATCTAAACCACCTATTTTTGTTATGGCTTTATTATAACTTCTTGCTTATGTCATTTACCTCGATTGCACAGTGGTGAATTCCTCTGTTTTGTATAATGTTAAATTGTTTGTGGGAAATTTTATTCTAAATGTGAATACTATATTCCTTGATAATTATATTTAGATTGTGTTTTCTGTCTAGCATTTTGGAAAGGAGATTATAGCAAAAGAACTGAAGGTAGATGAGGTACACCAAGACGTCCATCATATATATTTGGCGGTTTACAAGAGCTTCATGGAGGTAATATATTTTTGAATATTTTTCCTGTCTTCCTGTCTCCATGCATACTTTGGATGAACTTGTTTGATTTAATTATTTTATGTACTTATTTTTAATTATTATGTTTTTATAATTGAGCAAAATCTGGGTTGAGGAGATTGAGGAGAGTGTTTATCAAGAAAATAGATGCTGAGAGGAGTCAAGCATCCTAATAGATTCTTTTTAATAGAATAGGAACTAACAGGAGGGGAACAATTATTGAACAGACTCCACTGGATTAGGGAAACTCAGTGGAGAGAAATAGGGCTTGAGGGATTTGAGAGCCGAAATAAATAGCCTACTAACTCCCTTTACAATCTGTCTATATGTCTATCAACCTAAGTAGTTAACTGGGTTTGATAGGGGACAAGCTGATCCACTTGATTCCTTGGGTCCATTCTTGTTTATCCTGGTGTAAACATTTCTAATTGCGGGTCAAGTAATCAAGCATTCTTTATTTTTTTCATGCATTGCAATAGTCAGTATTTTCAAGTATAGTCTATATTTCATATGTATGGTACATAGTTTTGAATTTTGCATGCTGTATCATAAAAAGTGGACTATGTAAGTCTAATTCAATCTCACAAAACTGGTTTAGAAAGATGAGATTTGTATTTACTTATGCAGTATAATTTGGTCATATGTTTAGTTGATGTGTGATCTTCAACAATAAAAAGGGAATGAGAAATAATATCAAGAACTAGATGGATTCAATTTTGCACCATAACTCAATTACATCACGATTCTGGTGTAGTTTTGGAATGCATGTTTCTACATTTCTTTGTTGAAATGTCAATACTCACACAGAGCCATTTATGTTCCATATACCAGTACAAGTGCAGTAATAATTAATTCTAGGTCATATATTTCCCAGAATAGGCTTTGCAAATAATTGGCCTGTGGGTGGTCTAGTGTCTTATTAACTTCTATGGCTTCTGTTACGAATTTTGTTTTATTGATATAGGTATATGTTTGGAAATTGTACATTATTGCTATAGATCAGTTTTCGTAATTGATATTCATTACCAAATGATTGATTGTAAGAGGACATTGGCTGACTTATGTTTTTGGGACATTCAACTATGTTCTTGGATTAGTTTGATAATTGCCTGCAGGGTGGTATATGGGATTAATGGTGCATTTGAGGTTAGTTAGTCGATCCAAACTGGATGTATGATATTAGTGTTATTGTTTAATTATATCAGGCAATTGATGCTATAGACAATGGAATCAATCGATATGATACAGACCTGCCGCCGAAATATGTGAATAATACTCATTTATCCTCAAGAGTAGGAAGATTAAATTTGGACTGGACAGATCCTGATCAGTCAGCTGAGAAAGAAAATGAGGCCTTTCAACGTGCCATGGCTCTTGCTGGCAGTGAATTTCTGGATGTGAGTCTGTCAGGCACTTTCTTTTTGAACTTCAACAGGAATAAGTGGTTTTAAAAATTTTCTTGCCTTTTTTACATTTTGGTTTGTTATCTGAGATGCTCCCCTCTTCACTTGTAGAGCGTTCGTTTTCATGTAAAGTCATGGTTACCAGCAAGGTCAATTGTAATGGAGACCATAGCAGCTAGACAGTCTGTTGATCCTAGTGGAGAAATTCTAGTTTTGACTAAATTTTGTCCTGTGAGTTGAAAATTCTCCCCCCTCTTGTAACGTTTTGTTTAATATTTGAATATGATTCATTCAACTTATTTCTATTCGGCTGTGCTATATTAAGAAATAACGATCTGAAGCTTGAGCATGTTCGACAGTTTTGAACATGTTGACAAATACGCCGAGGATCTTGTAATTTTCATGCTAAAATTAACTATTATGCATTTCATGAACAAATTTCTAATTTATGGAATATGTTAATGCTGAAAATGATGGTTTGACCCTTGAATGTGTATTTATTTAGACATCTTCGAGACCTCAACATTTCTTGATGCAAAAAAGGATCTAATTTTCTTATAATGCAAGCAAATATAGTCAGTGGAAGCAGCGTAATTTCTTGATGAAAAAATGATCTAATTTTCTTATCATGCAAGTAAATATAATCAGTGGAAGCAGGATATGATTAACTTTTTATTGAATAGTTTACTTATGAGCTTGTGATTCTCAGTTTCTGTTCATGGCTATACTTGTTTTCTACTCCTTAGCAGTTTTCTGTGAGTTTTATACAGCATCATTGTGTGATTTGTGCCCTAACAACACTAGTAGTTTTGGAGCAAAACAAATCCCTGGCGGTGTGATCATAGCTGATGTGGCACATCTGTGTTAGTAAATGGAACTGACTATTTTGGCTTACTTTCCTATTATATTTCTGTTCATTATTATAATTTCATAAAGCTGTATTACTGTATCAGCTAAATCTGTTAAAGCATTATTCTATATGTGTATATATAGTCCAGAGCATTGTATCATTGTTTTCCAGTCAGTAATGTTCCAGTCTTTAATCTTCTATTCATTCAGTTTTGAATAAGAATACTTTTTTTTTTTCTGCATTCTGTGGTTTGATATGGTATCAGGAGACATTCAGCTTCTGCAACTCCAAATATTTATTATCCAATTATATAAAAACCATCAACAGGCTGCTGCTTATAATATAGAATGGTCATCTTTGGCTAATGTACAGTTATATGTGTATTCTGAAAATACCTCAATTCCTCGAGTTCTTTATTCTCCCTGTGTATTACCTACATGGTACTATTAGCATTGTATTATCAGAAATTGTGAACTTGTGTTTTGTTTTCTGCAGTGGAAGCTTCACTTATTTGAGCTTGAAGGGGAGTTGAAAATTGACCCTCCAATCAAATATGTTCTATATCAGGTATTTGTTTATTTTCGTTTTCTCAGGTTCTATTCTATGTTTCTAGTCCCCATTAAGTCTCAAAATAACGTCTGGTGGTTTTTTACCTTTTAAGCTGATCGCTTAATGTTGTTCCAGGTGAAAATATCTTTTATAAGCTACAATAGGAATTTTTATATTATATTAGGGTTAGAGTTCTCTATATGTTTCACGGAATTAATTCAATATTTTTTTTCCTCATATAGTTTAATCTTTTCCAAGTTGGTACTGGAGCTCCTGATCTTGAGGACTCTGTTTCCACATGTCTTCATTGTTGTCTTAGCTGATGTTCCTTTTTTTAGGGTTGCCTGAAGTGCACCCGTTTCCTTTAATTATCAGGGTTGCCCAAGGTGCATCCAACTTTGTGCCACTGCCACACCATCTTTATCACTGTTGTTGCTGTCATTTTTGTTGCCACCGTTGTTGTTGCCATAGCTTGAATTAGATCAACAATCACTCTAGGAAATTTGTCATCCTTTAATTTGTCAACCATTGAACTTGCACTGCTATCGGAGTATCCATGTGCCTGCATGCTCCTCTTTCTTCTCTATGATTGGGCTTCATGTGACACAAGTTTCTGACTTGTGAGTGTGCATTCGATGTGTTTTTCTCAGCGCAGCTTGCTTTGTCGAAGTTACCCTAAGGTGGGTGGATTTAGACTTGCCCTTGTTTCACCCTTTCGCCTCTGGTTGCTCTTCTCTCCTTTGAAAGAAGTATTGTTCATGACATTGTTCTTGTTTTTTCTTCTCTGATATTTTTTAAAGTCTAAGGAATCTTGTGTTTTTGGCATGACAATTGCACTAAGCCATGTTGTTCTTCCATATTTGCTTAATGATAGTTTTAATGATCAAAGTGATCTCAAATGTGCTCAATTTATTAGAAGCACATTGAAGGGTACAAGTAGGCTCAACCATATTGCAGGAGAGGCCATTCCTAAGGATGACCCAAATTTCCAAATTTGGGACAATGATGACTCGCAAATTATGACATGGCTACGGGGATCCATGACTATAGGAATCAATAGATTATAGGTTTTATTCTAGTGCTCTTGAAATTGGGGAAGGTCTTGGAAATACTTTTTCTATGTGTCATTTGGTACCAAGCTGGGTGCTTTCTTTGTTGTGTGACATCATTTAATGTTGAAGGGTCTATGGATTTAGCTGGACCAATATCGAAATTTGAAGCTAGATAATAGTAGGGATGTTGTCACTCTTGCTTTGTTTGTTGAACAATCCCAAAATATTGAAGTTCTTATCAAGATTGATCCCTCAATATGACCTATTAGGACACATTCTTGGGAAGGAAAGAATTTCTTCTATTTCTAAAGTCTTCTATGGCGAGGGTGAGGAGAGTCGTCGAATGGTCATAATAAATGAACCTTCCAATGAAGAGTTGGCATGTTCTTTGGAAAGGCTTCCGAACTTGGGATCTCAAATCCTAGGAACATGAAATTCAACTTAAAAGGCAAGGAGGATTGTAGGTGCCCTCAATGTAAGATATTTGGCCACACCAAGGAGACTTGGTTCAAGTTACATGGAAAAGAGAAAGCTCTCATTTGTCTAGCCGAACTAAAAGGTCAGTCTTAAAGGAGGTTTATTACAACTTTAGATTCTAGAAATTCTTCCAGGATTCCTTTGTCCTCGTCAATTGAAGGAGTTTCTACATTATGCGTTGAAATTTAATGTCCATATACTCTTATGGATTCTATCAATAAGCCATCTTTTGGTACTTGCTTTGTAACCACAATATGTTTTTTATGACATTGGGCTTGTATAACTTGCCACAAGATATGCTAATAAACCTTGATTTGATTTCCACATCATTTGTGTTCCTTAGAAAATAAACACATTCGTTTGTAGAGGAAAATGAACAATTATCCTTGGCTTAGACAATTGTAGTTGTTCTTGGTTTTATACCTTGAAGAAAGTCTCATTAGTGTGGTAAAATTTCTTACAATGAGTGCACCAATGGTCATCCTTATCTTTGAAGTTGAGTTTTATGTTTTCGAGATTTGAAGTCCAAGGTTGTGGCAGCCTTTCCAAACATGGCAACTCCTTCAGGGGAGGGTTTATCTATCATTTCAATTCAATGAGTTTCCTCACCTCGGACAATGTAGAAAGTCTTTCCTTACCAATAATTTGTGCTCTAATAGGGTCATGTGTAAGATTCAATCTTGGTAAAAGTTGACATATTTGGGATTGTTCAACAAACTGAGCAAGAGTGAACATCCCTGCAAATTTCAAGCTTAATGAACATTGTAGAATAGAGAGGGTGTAGCATGTAGAGATATCGTGTTGTATGTAACCAGTATTTGTGAGGTCTTCCCAAATTTCACAGGCATTGGAGTAAAACATAATTTCTATTAGTTTCTATAGTCATGGATCCTTAGCCATGTAATAAATAATTCATGAGTCATCATTGTTCCAAATTTGGAAATTAGGATTAACTGATGATACAACCTCTCCTTCAATATGGTTGAACCTATCTGTACCCTTTAACGCGTGTCTAATGAATTGAACTCATTGGAGATAGTTTTATTCATTAAGGCAACTATCATGAGGTAAGTGTGGAAGATTAGCATTGCTTAATAGAGTTGTCGTGCCCAAGAATAAAGGATTTCTTAGCCCCCTCCTAAATAAAAAAATAGATAATAGTAGAAAAAAGAGAAAAAGAAAAATTTGTGAGCAATGTTGCCATGAACAATGATCTTTTCAAATGAGGGATTCATGTGAGGCAAAAGGACAAAACAATGATAAATTGGGAACAACCACCTCTAGGTGTTTCTGGCAACGCAAGCAGTAGTGGGAATAGCGATTGGATGGGCTGTGATGACCGAAATTTTTAGGCCTGCAAAACTCACTACTTGTGGAACAAGAGGCATGTGATAGCTCCAATTATATGGCAAGACTCGAGGGATGGACATATCAGAGGACAACATATTTACTTTCCTGGTGAGATTGTTAGTCTAATTGGCGATGATGGCAGTGGCGATGACAATGGTGGAAACTGTAGTGATAAAGTTGGTTCCTAGGAAACACAAGCTGGGTGCAATCATTGAAGGAAATGGCTGCATGCTAGGCAACCCCAAAATGGAATCGTAGCTAAGATTGTAAAGAAGAAATATGGAAGTAGAGTCTCTAAGATTGTGAGCTTTGGTACCAACTTAGGAATGGATTAATCTGAATGAGGAGATTTTATTCAATTCATTGATTTAAAATAGTACATTAGCCTTTAAATATAGAGAACACTAGCTCTAAAGTAAAGATTAGGAAGAGGTCTCTAGAATCTTCTTGCAACTTCTAACAACACACTTAATATCCTCCTGTACCTTATTAACTATATTTTCTTTTGAATCAACAAGTAGCCATAAGAATCTTTAGGCTCATGTAGTGAGCGGGATGCGAAATGAATTGGAGTATATTTGACTATGTGCATACTAAGAAAATGTCAATTAGAGCAACAAAGGTTAAAAGTTGTGTATGTTAAATATAATACTAAACTTGAGATGAGATAAAGGATAGAGAAGGCATACACATATTATCCCATGTACGTGTCCAGTATTGAATTAAATGACGAGTGGATAATCAAAAAGGGAAAGTCCTTGCTTAGTTATGCATGCTTCATGGATGAATGTACATACGTGTTTTGATGTTGATGAGGGAGCTAGAAGGAAAAGCGGTCCAAGAAACTTGAATGCCAAGTTCAACATGTAGGGAAAATCCACAATAGATGAGGATAAAGACGTTATTGAGGAAAGGGAAGAACTTTTGATCAATGAGGAGGATGTTTTATAGGAGTTTTTGTAGGCTATATTGCTGAGTTTATGTAGCAGCAAACAGCCCTTATCATTCAGCATCACTGTTTTTTGGGAGTATATGTTGCTCAATTGTGCAGCATCTAACAATAGTTGTTTGCTGAATTTGTGGAGTTGCTAGCCACTTTTCTTGGCCTTGTGATGTACACAGTATTGTTTTGTAATTTTATGACACTTTGTTAGCTATTTGGCATTGTGATTTCATTATATATGTGTATTTGTGGGTTTTGTATTGACCACGACTACTGTTTACCAAGGGTGTAAAAACCTGTTTCACCCATCTTTCCCTATTAGCAAAATTGTTTAAAATAAACCTTCATAAAACAATATTGTTCAATGATAGCCTATTATCGAAATTTTATGATTGATTATTTTATTTGAATAATTGACTAATCAATAACTTTAATCTATTTGTGCTTGAGAAGTTTCTACATTTGGTTTGCCACTTATGAGGATATAATGGGTATTTTCTTATACAAACAATTATATCAAATCACATAACTTTTAAAATATCGTTCTACTCTATTTTATCTATTTTTACTCTACCAAACAGTTATACATTCAATTTTATTCCTACCTCTTTCTCTCTTCTTACCATACTGTTTCTCTATTTCCATTCCCTAGAGCAAGCAAGGTTTTAGTCCTTCTTATGTTCCTTCCACCCCATTTCCACCAAATTAGACAAAGGTTAAAAAAGGAGATAGGAAAACTATGGTGTTTATCATTATTGACACATACTTGTCTGCATCTATTTTTTTTTTTGGTAAATCACACTTCTCTTGACAATTCTGATGACTGCATATAATTGTTCGTACCATTTTGCTTGGTGCTAATATTCCTGTTCATCATTGGGGGATGCCATCTTAACTGCATGTTTTCTTATTAATAGGATGCCCTCCTCCTCTCTCAATCATAAAGTTCCTTTCTCCATTCTCTTTCCCAATGATCCTCTCTTTCACACCTCTCCTCGAGTCTTTGGTTGTGTTTGTTTTGTTCACGACATGTCTCCGGGGCTCGACAAGCTCTCTGCTCGTGCGATCAAATGTGTCTTTTTGGGCTATTCTCGGCTTCAAAAAGGGTACCGGTGTTACTCTCCTGAAACCAAAAAGTACTACATGTCTGCCAATGTTACCTTTTTTGAACAGACACCTTTCTTCTCTCCCTTTGTTCAAGATGTTCATATCCTCCACCAGGTCCTTCCTCTTCCAATGGTTGAGTCTAATATCTCCAATGCCTCAGTCAATCCAAGTCATGCCCAAGGTCCTCCTGAACCTTCCTCTCCACATACTGATATCCTTCGACACAGTACCCCGGTGAGTAATCCTCTTCCAGAAAGTGGTGGATCTCCTCCTTCAGATTCTTCTCCGTCACCATCTCCTGTCACGTCTCCTGGTGAAGATGATTCTGCTTGGCCCATTGCTCTCAGAAAAGGTACTCGTTCCACTCGAAACCCTCATCCCATTTATAATTTTCTTAGTTATCACAGAGTGTCGCCCTCCTTTTATTCCCTTTTATCCTCAGTATCTCCTGTGGTTATTCCTAAAAATGTGAAAGAAGCACTTGATCATCCTGGATGGCGACAAGCCATGATTGAAGAAATGTAGGCTCTTGACCGCAGTCACACTTGGGATCTTGTGCCACTTCCCCCGGGCAAAAAGGCTGTTGGTTGTCGATGGGTATATGCAATTAAAGTCGGCCCTAATGGTAACATTGATAGGCTCAAAGCCCGGCTGGTTGCAAAAGGGTACACTCAGGTTTATGGTCTTGATTATTGTGACACCTTTTCTCCCCGTGGCAAAGATGACTACCATTCGATTGTTCTTTGCAATGGCAGCCATTCGTCATTGGCCACTTCATCAGTTGGATATCAAAAATGTCTTTCTCCATGGTGATCTTGAGGAAGAAGTTTATATGGAGCAACCTCCAGGGTTTGTTGCTCAGGGGGAGTCTGGTATGGTTTGTAAATTGAACCGATCTCTATATGGGCTCAAGCAATCACCACGTGCTTTTTGGAAAGTTTAGCTCCATTGTTGAAAAATTTGGGCTAAAACGCAGTGAAGCAGATCATTCAGTCTTTTATTATCATTCGTCTCCCGGGAAATGTGTTTACTTGATAGTATATGTTGATGATATAGTTATTACAGGAAATGATACTGCTGGAATATCTCAATTGAAGGAGTATTTGTGTAGACATTTCCAAACCAAGGATCTTGGGAGCCTCAAATACTTCCTAGGCATTGAAGTAGCTCAGTCAAAAGATGGAGTTGTAATCTCCCAAAGGAAGTATGCTCTGGATATTTTGCAAGAAACAGGCATGATTGATTGTAGACCTGTTGATAGCCCTATGGATCCAAATCAAAAATTAACAACAGAAGAAGGTGAATTATTCCCCGACCCGGAGAGATATAGGAGGCTAGTTGGAAAACTAATCTATCTTACTATTACAAGGCCGGATCTATCTTTTGCAGTTGGAGTGGTTAGCCAGTTTATGCAAGCTCCATGTGTTGGCCATTGGAATGCTATCATTCGCATTCTAAGGTATGTGAAAAAGGCTCCCGGGCAAGGGCTCTTATATGAAGAAAAAGGAAGTCTTCAGGTATCAGGATATTGTGATGCTGATTGGGCAGGTTCTCCTATTGATAGACGATCTACTACTGGATATTGTGTTTTTCTTGGAGGAAACATTATCTCATGGAAAAGTAAGAAACAAAATGTAGTGGCTCGATCAACAGCTGAGGCTGAATATAGGGCAATGACTTCATTAACATGTGAACTTATATGGGTGAAGCAGTTCCTTCAAGAGCTTAACTTCTGTGACATCCAGAGTATGAAGATGTATTGTGATAACCAAGCTGCTCTTCACATTGCATCAAATCCAGTGTTTCACGAGAGAACCAAACATATAGAAATTGATTGTCATTTTGTTCGGGAAAAATTATTGTCAAAAGAAATTTGTACTGAGTTTGTTGGATCAAATGACCAACTCGCAGATGTGTTGACTAAGTCGTTAAGGGGACCTCGGATTGAGTTTATTTGTTCCAAGCTTGGTACATACAATTTGTATGCTCCAGCTTGAGGGGGAGTGTTAGAATAATTATTAAGTCTACCTATGATTAGTATAGCAGGGCCTAAAGTAGGTAGTTGTGTGTTGGGTTATCTATAATGATTGTTCCTAGCAGTCTAGGACAATCTCTTCATCTTCCATCTATCTATTGTATCAGTTTTTATCTATATAAATAAGAGAACTGAGAAGGGTCTTGTAAGCCCTTCAGAAATATTTTTCTCAATTTTAGATCTCAAGTAGGATATAATGGGTATTAACTTATACAAACAATTATATCAGATCACATAACTTTTAAAATATCGTTCTACTCTATTTTATCTATTTTTACTCTACCAAACAGTTATACATTCAATTTTATTCCTACCTCTTTCTCTCTTCTTACCATACTGTTTCTCTATTTCCATTCCCTAGAGCAAGCAAGGTGTTAGTCCTTCTTATGTTCCTTCCACCCCATTTCCACCAAATTAGACAAAGGTAAAAAAGGAGATAGGAAAACTATGGTGTTTATCATTATTGACACATACTTATCTGCATCTATTTTTTTTTTGGTAAATCACACTTCTCTTGACAATTCTGATGACTGCTTGCGGATGTGGTTTAGCTCAAGTAGTAAGGATGAAAATAATTCACTTGAAAGGCATAGTTTAGATTTTTTATGCTAACAATTTCCTTCACAAAAAACCAGTAAGTAAAAAATTTATTGGGATGTCATCAATAGGGTGAAAATCAGCAAGTAACAAATTTATTGTGGACCCCGCCTTGGAAAATACTGGTATGTTATCAAAAGGGAGATCAAAAGTCAAAATTAACAGAAATGTAATATTTCTAAGGTAATTTGGCGTTATGGACTCATCCACACCCATTCATGTTGAGAACTAGTCATCTCAAGTGTGAGACTAGGGGAGAATCTATTAATGGGTGACATGAGGCCTAACACCTTTTTAGGATAGGTTTTGAATGACTCTTATATCATATAAAGAAGTGGACTTTTAAGTCTAATTTAACTTTACAAAACCAGTTTCTAAAGTTAAGTTTGTAACAACTTATATTATAACTTCGTTTTATTTCTAGTCAACGTGAGTTCTTCCACAATTTTCCTTTTTCAAAAATGAATGGAATCATTGGTGAAATCTTAGTACTTGATAAGTTATATCTTCCATTGCTTGAATTCCCGTGAGAATTTTTCTTCAAAGTTGAGTCTATAATTTTTGTGTGGAAAGGTTCTTCATATCTATGTTTTGTAAACCAAGACAGGTCATAAAATGAGTCAAAGGGACCAGTTCAAGGTTCACTTGATTAAAAAAGAACAGTAGTGGTTAAAATATATGAAAAATAACATTAGAAATATAATTTCATAATTTAGTAATACCAAAAATTAAAAGTAATGCATTTTATAAAATTTAAACATTCAAAGTACGCAAAAATAAAAATCATAGTGATGTATAGCATGAGTTTAGAAAAAAGTACATAGAAATAAAATGCTTCATTATATTTTAGGTTTGAGGTTTAGCAATACACAATAACTTTTATTTGGAGATTGCATATCAACTAGAGATATGATGAAATTATACTAAGGCACAAACTTCGCTTTACAAACTGGTTTTGTAAGATTGAGTTAAGTGTAAACCACTTATAAAGATGGTATTAAAATCCTTTCTAGCGATGTTTGTTGAGACTGCTGTCATTGAAGTTATGATAAAATACTCGAGTCCCTATATCACCATGAGCTTAATATCATCTCTTATCTGCCTTATTATGGTAGGTTCTGTTACACATTTACAGATTTCTGTACATCACCTAATGTCATTTACAGGATGAAAGAAGCAAACAATGGAGAGTGCAGTCAGTTGCAGTGTCTCCTGACAGTTTTGATAGCCGAAAGGCTCTACCCTCTCAGTGGCGAGGGTTAAGGGATGAAGAACTGTCAAAGGAGGCTGGCATTCCTGGCTGTGTTTTTGTGCATATGAGTGGATTTATTGGTGGAAACCAAAACTTTGATGGTGCCTTGGCCATGGCAAGGGCTGCTTTGAAGATGTAGACAAAGGATCATGTGAACCAAAGGCTATTGTCATTAATTTTGCATACTCAACCAGATTAGAACTTGGCACAGTGGCTTCAAGATGGTTCGATATCAACTTCAAGAACTTATTTACTGATATGTGGGTATACCTTATCCATATTTTCTTTCAATAGTTTAACCATGTACAATGGATATATGATGTTTAATTTATAGATTACTGTTATTGGTCTTAACGTTATTATCATCTATTAAGGATTATGAATTTTCTTGTTTGTTCTCTTTAGACAGCATAAGAAACATCAGAAATCGATAAACCAATTCTAAGAATCCATATTGCTTCTATCGTATTTTGGTAGTGTAGCTACTTTCCTTTGCTATAGCGATAAAAAATATTTTGTTCTCTTTGAATGTGTGTCCACTTACTATTGCAAAAAGAAACACTCTATTTGCAAAAATATTTTGTTCTCTGAGTTTTTTTGTGCTATTTTTCTGTTATGTCTTTAAAATATATTAAATTTTTTAATTATACTTACATTAATATTAATGTA
Organism: Vigna umbellata; assembly: GCF_029865625.1. Lineage (NCBI taxonomy): Eukaryota > Viridiplantae > Streptophyta > Magnoliopsida > Fabales > Fabaceae > Vigna > Vigna umbellata. The sequence goes on from NC_142175.1 coordinate 1,743,482, forward strand.
TTTTGAAGACCCAAAGAAATCAACAGAGAATTTGAATTCGTATGTGCCACATATGATCTCTAGTCGCAACATTGCAAAGCTGTAACAAAGCTTCAATTGTGATTAGATCTTCTAGAAAATATTGTGGTGCATAATTTTGTATTATAGTAAGTGAGGAAACAGTGAACTCCTGTGGCATGTTTTGAATTCACTCTAGTCTCCACAAATAGCATTCACTTCTTGTACATTCTATTTCAATTTTTTTAGTTTGTCGTCTGTAAGTCAAATAGTAAAAGGAAAAGTAAACAAAAGTAGCTTGTAAAAAGACTAAAAGAACTATATTTAAATAGAGATTAAAAAGGTAAAAGTTGTTTCATAGTATAATTTTACATGCAGTTTATATGTTTTAAAGGAGAACAATTCCTCAAATTAGATTGAGTTAATGCATGTAAAAGAGTTTTGAATAAATTTGTAAATAAATGAACTATTTAGTTTTGAAAAATAGAAAAGTAGGATTTAGTCTTGAATAATTAGTTTTTAAACTTTTACTACTTTATATTAAATTAGTTTAAAAAATACATTTTAGTAGAAAATTAGTTTTTCAAAGTTAATTTAATGAGAGTATAGCACAAAACAATACAACAATTGCACATTTTAAACATTGAAACATTAAATCTTAATTGGAAGAATAGTTATTTTATTGATTTCTATATTCTAACAAATTAATTTGTCTTTTTTAATTCTAACGAATTGGAGAACTCATAATATTTTACCATTTGCGTACTCAAATAATTAAACAGTATTTGGATTAAAGGAATTGTTCCCCTCATTGGTGGGTTTCCGAACTAAAATCTGAAATCTTTGAAAGAAACATAAATTACAATAATAATTTATGCAAAGTGTTCCTTAATAAAGTGTGCCATTACTAGGACCTCCTTCCATTCTCTTCCCCATCATTCTTCTTTGTATGAGTTGAATGGTTAGTAGAATATCAAAATACTTCCTTTGTAAACTCCCATATGACTATGCATACACTAAACATCATCACCACCCAGAGATTTCTCCTTGAAATCCACTTAACATTTTCAAATGTATTCATGACAAAATTCTCATTGCCACACACTCAATTATCATGCTTTCAAACTTACTTAAAAACGATATAAATCAATGTCAAAAAACCAAGAAGAAAGATAAATCAATCATACATATTGACGCTCAAAGGTGGCACACAATGCTAGACTTCTCATAAAAGGTGGCATTCAGCGCCAATCTTAATGTCAACACTATTTTTCTCGCAAAAAGTCACTCTGACCAACACCCATATGTCGTTAAGCATCCTCGAATTAAATTTCTCTAGAGCTAAAGTGAGAGATGACGCTCAACGGTGCCCTGCTACCGCTCACCGCCAAAGCATTAGTAAAATTAGGCATTCAACCGTCTAAAGCTATATTGCTTCTAAACTTACACAATTAAGCTTGCGCTCAATGCCCAACTAGTACTGCCCAATGCTATATCAGTTTACAACAAACTCAAAATTTTTATTAAAGTGAACTTGGACCTGATAAATTGCTCAAGTTGGTATTCTTTTTTTAGAGAGTTGGTTCAACACGGTTTTTATATATTAAAAATTATACTAATTTGCCCAATTGTTCAACTCTTTAGTTCTCTTAGTCACAATAGTCCAAATAACAATTAAACTCAATTCAATTCAGGCATAAACACTAATCAGATTCAATCAACATACCAACAACATCAGATTTATAAAACTCACAAACATTAAAACAATTGGTTTCCCTTATTTGAAAGACAACCAAACAACTTGATGACCCCTTAAAACACCCTTAAGCAACAAACTAAGCTACATCCAGTTCTTTCTTAAGCACTCTTAAGAGATTCCACTAATATTTCAAAAGATTACAAGGAGTTTAACCACTCTTGGTTTTACAACTAACCCATTACTTATATAAGTTTCACTAGTCCTAGTATCTCACTAGTCCAACTAATTAGTATTAGACCATTTAACTTCATTGAGTTAAACAACTAAGTGTTTTAATTCACTTCTGAATATAACACAACAAAGGTGTTTTTACAAAACAAATTTAGATTATAATTCTCGTAGAGAGGATAAGTTTTCAATACAAAGAAATCTGAAGACTTGTAATAAAACTTTTCTTTTCCAAAAAAATTTCTAGACAATGAAAGCTTAAAAGAGAATGACATCGTAAAATTCAAAGCATTATTCTTGTTATCTTCTATTCATGTGATTCACTTTCTTCCGAAAAGATCCATTACTCATATGCATTGGCTTTTCCTTAAGTAGGTAGCCTTTTGGTATGAAGTCAGATGTTATGTGTTTTTATAAAAATAACTTGTATGGATGAGTAGAGCATAAAACACTTGAAGAAACATTCTCAGAATGTCTTCCTATCTCTTAACGTTCTTATGATCCAATGTAAAACATTTGAAAAAAGTTTTGTACTTTTGTGATCCACGCAGATAAAGAAAACACAACACAATACACAAAAAAGTACTATTGGTACATACATTTAATACTATAGATGTTATTAATCGTTTAGGAAAAGTACGGTATACTTAATGTTTAAGCCAGTTTTATTTTTAGAATAACGTTGAACATTTAGAATAAAATTCATATATAATTATAACGTTTAGCATATTTATCCTAGATGGTTCATTTTATTATATATTATTTCATTAAATATTATTTTGGTTATGGGGCTGAGTCACCAAACTCCTTCACAATTTGTCCTTCCTCGTCGTCCGGTCTTGCTCTATACGTTCCTGGTTCACTATCCTGGTCGGTGTGTACCTGTTAAAGATTCTCCGATGCCAAAGTAAGTAATTGAACCATTCAATTATCCAATATAATAGTGACAGTAATTAATGCACAGTAAATGCGTCCACCTACATGTTACCTTTCACTTACATTTATAGTTTTCTAGTGTGGGTTTAGGATTAACAATGTTTTAATCTCGGCCCAATTATGATCTGGTAGGCTTAGTTTGTGATCTGTCTTAATCTCTTTAATCAATATTCATGTTGTGCGCTTATGAGACCGACCATCCACACCGATTGTGATCTATGTAGACCGTCCGATCATACAGTACATTTATTAAACTTCAAAATACAAATTGTTAAGAAATCTTGTCTTATTAGACAATAAAGGTTGGAGCTGAGGTTGTTGATAGAATATCATGCTGGAGCCTGGGATGAGGAAGAGGCTGACGAGGTTGAGAGGATAGGATTAAAGGGTATTTTAGGGATTAATGGTTTTGTGGGGGGTGCAAGAAGAAAAAGAGAGGTATAGCCTAATAAATAAAACTAATAAAACTAGAAGCAGTACAGTTAGAAGAAGAAAAAGATACAAATCGCATGTTGTTAGTATCTAATGTAGTAAATTGCACCCCACAAAATTGGAATAGAATAAAAAAAAGAAAAAGAAAACTTAATATAATTTGGTAAAGAAAATGAAGTGTAAAAAGAATTTGTAAAGACATTGGTTAAACCGTACAGAATGCAGAAAACAGGGTTTTGTATAAGAATGGAAGAAAAACGTGTGTTGGAAGAAAGTGAAGAAAAACATGTGTTGGAAGAAAGTGAAGAAAAACATGTGTTGGAAGAAAGTGAAGAAAAACGTGTGTTGGAAGAAAGTGAAGAAAAACGTGTGTTGGAAGAAAGTGAAGAAAAACTGCATGTGGGCTGTGACGGCAAAACCATTTATCAAATCCCATTTTCTCAAACACACCCTTCCACTTCTTCTCATGGCAAACCAAACATCACTCTCCTTCTCTTCTGGCTTACCCGTTCACGCGCCTCTGAAGCGCGTGGGCACTCACAATGGAAGTTTTCACTGCGACGAGGCCCTTGGCTGCTTCATGATTCGCCTCACTCACAGATTTAACAACGCCGAAATCGTTCGCACTCGAGACCCTCAGGTTTGGTTCATCTCTCATCTCTCTCTTTTTTAGTTTTTTTTTTTTTTTTGCTTGATTGCTGAGGAAATATGATGTATTTTTGTATGGTTGATGGTCAAGTGTGATATTTTTGGGGTTTGGCTGGTAGAAAATATTTCTTTTGGTTTGGTCTTGGGAAATATGACTTTTTATTTTCTTTTGGTTGATTAGAAAAAAAATGTTTTTCTGGATGGGGGTCTGATTAATGAAAAACCAAAAAATTTATCTGTTTGGTTGCTGAGATATCCGTACATAGTAATTAGGAAACGCACCCTCAAAAGCTAGCTATTATGGGAGAACAACCAAACATTTACATACTCTATCGAACCTGGTACCTTGTGGGATTTAAGCAAATTTACGTACTAAAAAGTAAAGCCAAATCGAAAATTTTCACCGATTGTTGAAAATGTGGGAATGTAAAATAAGTTAATAATGAAGCAGGAGACCATATAGTAATTTCACTTGTTTCAGTTTTGTGATTTCCTTAACGGTTTGCGTGTTTAGTTGCTTAGAAAATGTGGACAAGGGTGTTTCCTTTTGAGTTGCCGGCATTTTGGTTTGTTGAGGGAGTTTTCTTTATATTGTCATTGAATCATGAATAGGAGGGGCAGTGGAAATTTTGTTGGGAAGTTGTCTTAAGCTTTTATATTGTTGCTGCCGTTGGTTTTTTTACGTTGCCCTGTGTTTAGGGTAGACTTTAGCGAATGAATGGAGTGGAAGTTTGTGGCGTAATATCTGTTTTAAGTTTTTTTTTCATAAATTGAACTTTGGATCTGTAGGTTTTGGAGGGTCTTGATGCTGTTCTTGATGTTGGGGGAGTCTATGACCCTGCCCGAGATCGGTATGATCATCATCAGAAGGGTTTTGAAGAAGTTTTTGGGCATGGTTTCTCCACTAAATTGAGCAGTGCTGGTCTTGTTTATAAGGTAAAATTCTCATCTAAACCACCTATTTTTGTTATGGCTTTATTATAACTTCTTGCTTATGTCATTTACCTCGATTGCACAGTGGTGAATTCCTCTGTTTTGTATAATGTTAAATTGTTTGTGGGAAATTTTATTCTAAATGTGAATACTATATTCCTTGATAATTATATTTAGATTGTGTTTTCTGTCTAGCATTTTGGAAAGGAGATTATAGCAAAAGAACTGAAGGTAGATGAGGTACACCAAGACGTCCATCATATATATTTGGCGGTTTACAAGAGCTTCGTGGAGGTAATATATTTTTGAATATTTTTCCTGTCTTCCTGTCTCCATGCATACTTTGGATGAACTTGTTTGATTTAATTATTTTATGTACTTATTCATTTTTAATTATTATGTTTTTATAATTGAGCAAAATCTGGGTTGGGGAGATTGAGGAGAGTGTTTATCAAGAAAATAGATGCTGAGAGGAGTCAGGCATCCTAATAGATTCTTTTTAATAGAATAGGAACTAACAGGAGGGGAACAATTATTGAACAGACTCCACTGGATTAGGGAAACTCAGTGGAGAGAAATAGGGCTTGAGGGATTTGAGAGCCGAAATAAATAGCCAACTAACTCCCTTTACATTCTGTCTATATGTCTATCAACCTAAGTAGTTAACTGGCTTTGATAGGGGACAAGCTGATCCACTTGATTCCTTGGGTCCATTCTTGTTTATCCTGGTGTAAACATTTCTAATTGCGGGTCAAGTAATCAAGCATTCTTTATTTTTGTTAGGACATGGAGAGTCTATGAGAGGAGGAAGGGGAAACAGAACACTTAACTACTTAACTGCTATTCAGTTAAGTGAGGGGGCTGGAAATGGGCCTATATATTAGGACCCTTAGTGTTTCAGTTAGTTGTTGAGTAGTGTTAGAATTATTGAATGATTAGTGTGAGCTGTGTGTGTGCTGTCAGTATGAGCTGTGTGTGTGAGTTGTGTTCCAACCAAAGTGAGTTGGAAAGGAAATGGGTAGTTACTTTCTTTCCCCTATAAATGTAATGCTAATGTATGAGGAGTAGTAAGCCCTCTCATTCAATAATATGTTTTTATGATTTCTGTGTTCATTCAATATGGTATCAGAGCTGGTCGATCCCGCTCTATTTTTTTTTTCCTTTCTCAGTTGAGCTATCAGATATAGCTCCACCATTATCACTCACCATCTACCATAATCATATATAACCTCTTTTTCTTTTTCAAACTTTATGCACGGTTTGGCACACCCATCACCACATATTGCCACCTTCCGCCGCTGCCCGTCCGCCGTACGCAGCCGTCCGCCGCCGTCGGTCAACCCAGTTTCGTCCGGCGACCAGCAGATCTGGAGCGCCTCTCCGAGCGACAGATAACCCCGCCGGAATAAGTCCAAGAATCCTCTCCACGCGCCTCCACGCGCCACCTTTCTCGAACTGAGCTTGGGCGCGTACTGTTCACGTGCCGTCATTCCGACGTCAGAATCACTTCGTGTTGCTTCCGGTCGACTCGCCGGACCTTCCTCTCTCTGTTTTGTCCGTCCATAGCAGCCATTGCAGCAACTCTATGAATGGTCTCATCTTGTGAGCTCTTGAGCTGGTTAAGTAAGGATTTTGTCGCTGCTGCCTCAATAAACTGCCGCTTTTTTTCTTAGAGTTCAGATTCATAGACACCGTGCAATGGCAACTGGCAACATTATCTCATTGTCAGGAAGTCCCCATATCACTTCGGAAAAACTGAATGGGAAAAATTATTTATCTTGGTCCGCTGCTGTTGAAATGTGGTTTCTTGGCCACGAATGTTATGATCATCTTGAGCAAGATGGAACACACGTACCCGCTGAAAAAGCAGATCAATGGAAACAAGCAGATTTCCAACTGTGTTCTTTGTTGTGGCAATCCGTAGAACCACAAATCTTCATATCCCTTAGAGCTTTTAAGACATGTCACTCTTTTTGGAAGAAAGCTCAAAGCATTTATGCCAATGACATTCAACGTCTGTATGACACGGCGAATAAACTTGCATCCCTTAAAATGGTGAATCATGATATGGTATCTTTTATGGCTGAAGCCCAATCAGCTACTGAAGAATTACGAATGTTTTTAGAAGCAGGATCTTCTGAAGATATCAAAACAAGGTTGGACAAGTATTATATGGTAATGATTCTACGAGCTCTGCATCCCGACCTTGCTCATATCTGAGATCAACTTCTAACCAGTCATGAAGTTCCCTCCATGGTATCCTTGACCACACGTCTTCTTTGGGTTTCGATGCCACACCCTCAAGAAACTTTTGGGGCAGTAGAGCAATCTGCCATGATCATCGCACGCGGAAGAGGACGTGATACTAGAGGAGGAGGACGTGGAGGACGTGGAGGTCGAGGGCGAGGTCCGTGCACACATTGCAAAAGGATGGGTCATACCCAAGAGAGTTGCTACTTCTTGCATGGTTTTCCTCCAAAAACCGCTAATATCTCTCAGTCTAACCTTTCAGATTCAAAATTTACTGAAGATGAATATCAGGAGTACCTACGGTTAAAATCCAATAGCATGGCACAAACATCTTCATGTACAGCGTGCAATTCTCAATCTCCCAAATATCAAACTTCATGGGTAATTGATTCGGGTGCTTCTGATCATATCTCCGGTAATACCTCTTTGTTCTCAACCCTTTCTTTTCAAGAAAAATCTCATTTAATAACCCTTGCAAATGGTTCAAAGGTCTCATCAAAGGGCATTGGTCATGTCTCTCTGTCTCCATCCTTAAATCTCCAATCTGTTCTATTTGTTCCTAACTGTCCTTTCAATTTGATTTCCTTGAGTCAGTTAACCAAATCATTAAATTGTTCAATAACCTTTGATAACAACTCCTTTGTTATACAGGAGTGTGGGACAGGGAAACGGATTGGAGAAGGATATGAAGCGGGAGGATTATACCATTTTGGATCTCATGCCCGTGTGTCATGTGTTGCAGCTCCTACTCCTAAACTGTTACACGATCGGTTTGGTCATCCTCATTTGTTAAAATTAAAAAAAATGTTCCCTGAACTTGGTAATGTCAATAGTTTAGAATGTGAGTCATGTCAACTCGGAAAACACGTTCGGTCTTCCTTTCCTAAAAGGTCACAAACAACGTGTGATTCTAGTTTTTCCATTATCCATTCTGATATTTGGGGACCTAGTCGTGTCTCGTCCTTTGGTTTCTAGTATTTTGTTACTTTCATTGATGAATATTCAAGATGTACTTGGGTTTATCTTATGAAAGATCGTTCTGAATTGTTATCCATCTTTACCTCCTTTTTAAATGAAATCAAAAATCAATTTGGCCAAGTTATCAAAATTCTAAGAAGTGACAATGCCAAAGAATACTTCTCTTACAATTTCTCTGCAGTTTTAAGCTCTCATGGTATACTACATCAGTCTACTTGTCCTCATACACCACAACAAAATGGTATAGCAGAAAGAAAAGACCGACACTTGATTGAAACTGCCCAAACTCTTTTGCTTAGTGCCCATATTCCCACTCATCACTGGGGCGATGCCATTTTAACTGCATGTTATCTTATTAATAGGATGCCCTCTTCTTCTCTTAATCATAAAACTCCTTTTTCCATTTTATTTCCCAACCAACCTCTCTTTCACACCTCTCCTCGAATCTTTGGTTGCGTATGTTTTGTTCATGACATGTCTCCTGGACTAGATAAGCTTTCTGCTCGTGCAATCAAATGTGTCTTCTTGGGATATTCATGGCTTCAAAAAGGTTATAGGTGTTACTCTCCTGAAACTAAAAAGTACTTTATGTCAGCAAATGTTACCTTTTTTGAACAAACTCCCTACTTCACTTCATCTGAACAAGAGATTGAGGTTATCCAACAGGTCCTTCCGCTTCCCATGATTGAGTCACATATTCCTCCTGTGTCTACAACTCAGCGTCCCAGTTCCCCTGAACCATCATCTCTAAATGGTGAATCCTCTCCTTCAGATTCTTCCTCACCGTCACTTACTCCCACGACTCCAGAAACTCCCGAAGATGATTCAGGTTGGCCCATTGCTCTTTGGAAAGGTACTCGTTCCACTCGCAACCCACATCCAATCTATAACTTTCTTAGTTATCACAGATTATCTCCTTCCTATTGTGCACATATATCTTCAGTGTCTTCAGTGGATATACCTAAAAATTTGGAAGAAGCAATTGCTCATCCTGGTTGGCGAGAGGCCATGATTGCAGAAATCCAAGCTCTCGAACAAAATAAAACTTGGGAGTTGGTACCTCTTCCACAGGGTAAAAAGGCAGTTGGTTGTCGATGGGTGTATACAGTTAAAGTTGATTCAAACGGCAACATTGATTGTCTCAAAGCTCGTTTAGTTGCTAAAGGATACACTCAAGTTTATGGCATTGATTATTGTGAGACTTTCTCTCCTGTGGCCAAGATGACTACTATTCGTCTATTCTTTGCAATGGCAGCTATTCGTCACTGGCCACTTCATCAACTAGATATAAAAAATGCCTTCCTTCATGGTGATCTTGAGGACGAAGTTTATATGGAGCAACCTCCAGGATTTGTTGCTCAGGGGGAGTGTGGAATGGTATGCAAATTGCATCGCTCTCTATATGGTCTCAAGCAGTCACCACGTGCTTGGTTTGGAAAATTCAGCTCTATTGTTCAACAATTTGGCTTGAAACGAAGTGAAGCAGATCATTCAGTTTTTTATTATACTACATCTCTTGGGAAATGTGTTTATCTAATAGTATATGTTGATGATATAGTCATCACAGAAAATGATGTTGTTGGAATATCTCAACTGAAGAAACACTTATGCAAACATTTCCAAACCAAAGATCTTGGAAGCCTCAAATACTTCTTGGGCATTGAAGTAGCTCGGTCAAAAGATGGAATTGTAGTCTCTCAAAGGAAATATGCTCTTGATATATTACAAGAGACAAGAATGATTGAATGTAGACCAATAGACAGTCCTATGGACCCAAATCAAAAATTAGCTTCAAGCGAACGTGAATTGTTCTCCGATCTAGAAAGATACAAAAGACTTGTTGGAAAACTGATTTATCTCACTATTACAAGACCAGATCTATCTTTTGCAGTTGGAGTGGTCAGTCAATTCATGCAGGCTCCATGTCTTGGTCATTGGAATGCTATCATTCGTATTCTAAGATACCTAAAAAAGGCTCCTGGACAAGGGTTGTTATATGAAGATAAAGGAAGCATTCAAGTCTCTGGATACTGTGATGCAGATTGGACAGGCTCGCCTATTGATAGACGGTCTACTACTGGATATTGTGTTCTCCTTGGGGGAAATATCATTTCATGGAAGAGTAAGAAACAAAATGTAGTAGCCCGATCAACAGCTGAAGCTGAATATAGGGCTATGGCATCACTAACAAGTGAACTTATATGGGTGAAGCAATTTCTTCAAGAGCTTAACTTCTGTAACATTCAAACCATGAAGATGTATTGCGATAATCAAGCTGCTCTCCACATTGCATCAAACCCAGTGTTTCACGAGAGGACCAAACATATAGAAATTGACTGCCATTTTGTTAGGGAATAATTGTTGTCCAAAGAAATTTGTACTGAGTTTGTTGGGTCAAATGATCAACTTGCAGATATGTTAACTAAGTCCTTAAGAGGACCTAGAATTGAATTCATTAGTTCCAAGCTTGGTACATACAATTTGTATGCTCCAGCTTGAGGGGGAGTGTTAGAATTATTGTTAGAATGATTAGTGTGAGTTGTGTGTGTGCTGTCAGTATGAGCTGCGTGTGTGAGTTGTGTTCCAACCAAAGTGAGTTAGAAAGGAAATGGGTAGTTACTTTCTTTGCCCTATAAATGTAATGCTAATGTAAGAGGAGAAGTAAGCCTTCTCATTCAATAATATGTTTCTATGATTTCTGTGTTCATTCAATACATACTATTCTTTCTTTTCCTATTCTGGATTGTGGTGTTTGCGATAGAGATAGTGCTGGTTAGGAACTCTTTTCAGAATCCCTAACAATTTTTTTCATGCATTGCAATAGTCAGTATTTTCAAGTATAGTCTATATTTCATATGTATGGTACATAGTTTTGAATTTTGCATGCTATATCATAAAAAGTCTAATTCAATCTCACAAAACTGGTTTAGAAAGATGAGATTTGTATTTACTTATGCAGTATAATTTGGTCATATGTTTAGTTGATGTGTGATAACAATAAAAAGGGAATGAGAAATAATATCAAGAAGTAGATGGATTCAATTTTGCACCATAACTCAATTACATCACGATTCTGGTGTAGTTTTGGAATGCATGTTTCTACATTTCTTTGTTGAAATATGTCAATACTCACACAGAGCCATTTATGTTCCATATACCAGTACAAGTGCAGTAATAATTAATTCTAGGTCATATATTTCCCAGAATAGGCTTTGCAAATAATTGGCCTGTGGGTGGTCTAGTGTCTTATTAACTTCTATGGCTTCTGTTACGAATTTTGTTTTATTGATATAAGTATATGTTTGGAAATTGTACATTATTGCTATAGATCAGTTTTCGTAATTGATATTCATTACCAAATGATTGATTGTAAGAGGACATTGGCTGACTTATGTTTTTGGGACATTCAGCTATGTTCTTGGATTAGTTTGATAATTGCCTGCAGGGTGGTATATGGGATTAATGGTGCATTTGAGGTTAGTTAGTCGATCCAAACTGGATGTATGATATTAGTGTTATTGTTTAATTATATCAGGCAATTGATGCTACAGACAATGGAATCAATCAATTTGATACAGACCTGCCTCCGAAATATGTGAATAATACTCATTTATCCTCAAGAGTAGGAAGATTAAATTTGGACTGGACAGATCCTCATCAGTCAGCTGAGAAAGAAAATGAGGCCTTTCAACGTGCCATGGCTCTTGCTGGCAGTGAATTTCTGGATGTGAGTCTGTCAGGCACTTTCTTTTTGAACTTCAACAGGAATAAGTGGTTTTAAAAATTTTCTTGCCTTTTTTACATTTTGGTTTGTTATCTGAGATGCTCCCCTCTTCTCTTGTAGAGCGTTCGTCTTCATGTAAAGTCATGGTTACCAGCAAGGTCAATTGTAATGGAGACCATAGCAGCTAGACAGACTGTTGATCCTAGTGGAGAAATTCTAGTTTTGACTAAATCTTGTCCTGTGAGTTGAAAATTCTCCCCCCTCTTGTAACGTTTTGTTTAATATTTGAATATGATTCATTCAACTTATTTCTATTCGGCTGTGCTATATTAAGAAATAACGATCTGAAGGTTGAGCATGTTCAACAGTTTTGAACATGTTGACAAATACGCAGAGGATCTTGTAATTTTCATGCTAAAATTAACTATTATGCATTTCATGAACAAATTTCTAATTTATGGAATATGTTAATGCCTAAAATGATGGTTTGACCCTTGAATGTGTATTTATTTAGACATCTTCGAGACCTCAACATTTCTTGATGCAAAAAAGGATCTAATTTTCTTATAATGCAAGCAAATATAGTCAGTGGAAGCAGCGTAATTTCTTGATGAAAAAATGATCTAATTTTCTTATCATGCAAGTAAATATAATCAGTGGAAGCAGGATATGATTAACTTTTTATTGAATAGTTTACTTATGAGCTTGTGATTCTCAGTTTCTGTTCATTACTTGTTTTCTACTCCTTGGCAGTTTTCTGTGAGTTTTATACAGCATCATTGTGTGATTTGTGCCCTAACAACACAATAGTTTTGGAGCAAAACAAATCCCTGGCGGTGTGATCATAGCTGATGTGGCACATCTGTGTTAGTAAATGGAACTGACTATTTTCGCAGATGTGTTGACTAAGTCGTTAAGGGGACCTCGGATTGAGTTTATTTGTTCCAAGCTTGGTACATACAATTTGTATGCTCCAGCTTGAGGGGGAGTGTTAGAATAATTATTAAGTCTACCTATGATTAGTATAGCAGGGCCTAAAGTAGGTAGTTGTGTGTTGGGTTATCTATAATGATTGTTCCTAGCAGTCTAGGACAATCTCTTCATCTTCCATCTATCTATTGTATCAGATTTTATCTATATAAATAAGAGAACTGAGAAGGGTCTTCTAAGCCTTTCAGAACTATTTTTCTCAGTTTTAGATCTCAAGTAAAACCATCAACAGGCTGCTGCTTATAATCTAGAATGGTCATCTTTGGCTAATGTACAGTTATATGTGTATTCTGAAAATACCTCAATTCCTCGAATTCTTTATTCTCCCTGTGTATTACCTACATGGTACTATTAGCATTGTATTATCAGAAATTGTGAACTTGTGTTTTGTTTTCTGCAGTGGAAGCTTCACTTATTTGAGCTTGAAGGGGAGTTGAAAATTGACCCTCCAATCAAATATGTTCTATTTCAGGTATTTGTTTATTTTCGTTTTCTCAGGTTCTATTCTATGTTTCTAGTCCCCATTAAGTCTCGAAATAACGTCTGGTGGTTTTTTACCTTCTAAGCTGATCGGTTAATGTTGTTCCAGGTGAAAATATCTTTTATAAGCTACAATAGGAATTTTTATATTATATTAGGGTTAGAGTTCTCTATATGTTTCACGGAATTAATTCAATATTATTTTTCCTCATATAGTTTAATCTTTTCCAAGTTGGTACCGGAGCTCCTCATCTTGAGGACTCTGTTTCCACATGTCTTCATTGTTGTCTTAGCTGATGTTCCTTTTTTTAGGGTTGCCTGAAGCGCACCCGTTTCCTTTAATTATCAGGGTTGCTGATAGGAGGTTATTGGTGTATGAGAGAAGAAAGAAACGTTAGTTATCTAACTGTAACAGTTAGATAAGGGGCGGGAATGTTATTGTATAAATAGGAGTTTGGTAGTTGGAGAGAGGGCTTTTGGATTCGTTATTGTTTGTCTGAACAGGATAGTTACTTCCTGTTGGGGGAGGTTAGGCTCCCATACTTTGACTCTTCTTGTATTCTTTCTCTGTTCAATAATATTTCGGAGGTTATACAGTATTTTTGGCTGTTCTTTGTGTGTTGAGAGGGATATCGATTAGGTTTCTTCGTAGGAAACCTATCAATTTGGTTCGACCTGCCGGATCCAAATCGTGGGGAGTTTGACGGGGCGTGAGAAAATGGAGGAGGCTACGGAGGCAAGATTGGAGGCTATTGAGATTACGATGGAAGGTATGAAGGCTGAATCGGCAGCAGTAAGACGAGACCTGCAACAGATTATGAGGATCTTGGGTACGCGTGGAAATCAAGCGGAAGGGAGTTCGGATGACAGTTCGGTGAACGATAATCAGAATCGCGTTGGAGGAGGAAACGAAAATGGGAGAACCGGCGATAGAGGGACGGAACAGAAACCATGGTGGAAGAAGGTAGAATTACCGACATTCGAGGGGGAAAAGCCTCTCGGTTGGCTAAACAGGGCTGAGAGATTTTTCGACATCCAAAAAGTGACGAGTGACGAGGATAAGGTGGAAATCGCTTACGTTAGTATGGAGGGGAGTGCGGCATATTGGTTTACATTTTTGAAAGCGAAAGCGAAGAACCGTTCTTGGGTCAGTCTGAAGGCAGCGACGATCAATCGTTTCGGTGGAGGGTTTAGAGGATCGGTTTACGAAAGATTATCGACACTGAGACAGGACGGTACGGTGGAGGAGTTCGTCCGCAATTTTGAAGTTCTAACGGGACAAACCAGGGAAATACCGGAGGAGCAAGTGCTTGGTTATTTCCTTGCGGGATTGAGGGAAGATGTAAAAGGGCAAGTGAGAATCCAGAATCCGGCCGATTTGATGGAAGCTATGCGGATTGCGAGAGATGTGGAGGATGCGATAATGAGAGCGCAGGGGAGTTTCTTGGGTGGGTTCAAGATTAACCCGTTCGGTACACGGCCCATGGGAAGCGTGACACGGGCAGACTTGAATAGGTAGACGACGACGCCGAATGGAAGAACAGAGGTCGCGGGGTCAGTACGGAGAGACGCCGTCACGGCGAACTCGATGACTAGGGGAAGTAATGTGAATGGAGGAGAGAATAGAGGGAGATAAGTGAGGAATTTGCCGTACCCGGAGTTCCTAAAACGAAAGGAAGAGGGGCATTGTTATAGGTGCGGGGGTCCATTTGCACCGGGACACCGCTGTCCTGAGAAAAGTTTGAGAGTCCTCTTGTTGGCTGAGGACGAGGAGGAGGACGATGGTGAGGAGGTGGCCAATCTGGAAGAGAAGCCGATGGAACTCTCGGCTTGTTCGGCAGAAGGATTAACATCCACGAAGACCCTGAAGCTGAAGGGTAAGATTGGAGATAAGGAGGTAGTGGTATTAATAGATAGTGGGGCTAGCCACAACTACATCAGTAAAGGGTTGACGGAGGAGTTACACTTATCGGTGGCATATACACTCGTGTATAATGTCAGCTTAGGAGATGGGCATAAAAAAATCGCACAGGGGAGATGCGAGGGAGTGACACTACGACTGGAAAATGTTGACGTTGAGGAGGATTTCTATGTGTTTGAGTTAGGAGGCGTTGACGTGATATTGGGAGTTGCATGGCTGGCGAAACTGGGAGAGGTGAGAACGAACTGGGGTAAAATGACGATGGAATATGTAATGGGGGATAAAAAGATTCAGATTAGAGGAGATCCAACTCTAGCGCGCGAGCTGGTAAAGCCAAAAAGTCTCTTGAAGATGGTGGATGTTGAGTCATGGGCGGTAGTTTGGAGTTTGTGCGTAGTGGAGGCAGAGGGAAATCCTGAGTGGGGAACTGATTTGACGGAACAGCAGAGAGGGGAATTAGTGCGCCTGCTGCAAACACACTATGGGGTATTTCGTGACATGCAAAGCCTTCCCCCGACACGTAGCAAGGAGCACCGCATACAGCTGAAGGAAGGAAGTGACCCGATAAATGTTCGTCCCTATCGGTACCCGCATCTAATGAAGGACGAGATCGAGCGTCAAGTGGAGGACATGCTTAAAGCGGGTATCATCAGACCTAGTTCCAGCCCTTTTTCCAGCCCCGTCATCCTTGTGAAGAAGAAGGATGGGAGTTGGAGATTTTGCGTTGATTACCGCGCTTTAAATAAAGCCACCGTCCCGGACAAGTTTCCCATACCCGTAATTGAGGAGCTGCTGGATGAATTGAAGGGGGCACGATATTTTTCGAAGATTGATCTGAAATCTGGTTACCACCAGATCAGAATGGAGGAAAGGGATGTGCACAAAACGGCGTTTCGAACTCACCAAGGTCAATTTGAATTTCTGGTGATGCCTTTTGGCCTTATGAATGCACCGGCCACTTTTCAAAGTACCATGAATAATTTGTTGCGGCCGTATCTAAGAAAATGGGTGTTGGTATTTTTCGATGACATCCTAGTTTACAGCCCGACATGGAAAGATCATTTGGAGCAGCTGGAAATGGTGTTGCAGGTGTTGGAACAGGAAGGGTGGGTCGCAAATCAGAAGAAGTGTGAATTCGGGAGAAAAAAGATACGCTATCTGGGTCAACAGATCTCAGAACTTGGGGTAGAGATGGATAGTGAGAAGACGAAGGCAGTCGTGGAATGGGAGGAGCCGAGAACTTTGAAAGCTTTGAGAGGTTTTCTCGGATTGACGGGCTATTATAGACGTTTTGTAGAAGGGTATGGTAAATTGGCGAAACCTCTGACCGAGCTACTTAAGAAGGGGAGGTTCGAATGGTCATTGGAGGCGCGGATAGCCATGAATAAGTTGAAGGCTGCAATTACTTCAGCACCAGTTTTAGCTTTGCCGGATTTTAACACGGAATTCAGTATTGAATGCGATGCATCTGGAGGGGGGGTAGGGGCTGTCCTAACCCAAAATAGACGTTCGATTGCATTCTACAGCAAGGCTTTGTCGGAGAATTCCTTGAGCAAATCAGTATACGAGAAGGAATTAATGGCCTTAGTTCTAGCCATCCAACATTGGAGGCCCTACTTAGTAGGGAGGAGGTTCAAGGTGTATACGGATCAACGGAGTTTGAAGTACTTAATGGAGCAAAGGATTACCACACAGAACCAGCAAAACTGGCTGGCCAAACTCATGGGGTACGACTTCGAGATTGTCTATAAAAAAGGGGCAACCAACCGGGCAGCAGATGCACTGTCCAGGAGAGGAGAGGGGGAGACGGAGGAGAAGGAGTTACAGGCAATATCCAGGTTATTCTGGCCAGATTTTCAAGACCTTTTGAGGGAGGTAGAGGAGGACGAGACATTACGGAAGCTGATAGCTGACTTACGGAGGGATCCTAACTCACATGCACCATACACCTTGGAGAATGATAGATTACATTATAAAGGGAGAATGGTGTTGTCCGCGGGGTCGATATGGATTCCAAAGCTGCTTGCTGAATTTCACGAAACCAAAACAGGAGGGCACTCAGGGGTATATAGGACGTACAGGAGGATAGCACAATCTTTGTATTGGTTAGGGATGAAGAAGATGATAACTGAGTATGTTGCTAGCTGTGCCGTTTGTCAGCAGCATAAATATTTGGCTGCGTCGCCTCAGGGGTTATTACAGCCGTTGCCCATACCTCAAGCAGTGTGGGAAGAGATAAGTTTAGATTTTATTGTAAAGCTGCCCAAGTCGCAGGGACATGATGCTATCTTGGTGGTTGTGGATAGATTGAGCAAATATGCCCATTTTATAGCTCTCAAACACCCTTTCTCTGCTAAAACCGTGGCTGAAATATTCACAAGGGAGGTTATTAAACTACATGGTATCCCAGTTTCCATTGTCAGTGACCGGGACCCATTATTCTTGAGCATATTTTGGAAAGAGATATTCAAGGCACAAGGTACTCAACTTAAAATGAGTACTGCTTATCATCCGGAAACGGATGGTCAAACAGAGGTGGTTAATAGGATTATTGAAGGATACTTACGCTGTTTTTGCTTGGAACAGCCGAAGAACTGGTATGGTGTCTTACCCTGGGCAGAATTCTGGTACAACACCAGCTACCAGGGGTCTGCAAGATGCACACCATTCGAAACGGTATATGGAAGAAGTCCTCCATCATTTAGTAGATTTGTTCCAGGGGAAACACCTGTGGAAGCCGTGGCGCAGGCAGGATCTGATGACACGGGACGAAGCTCTTAAGCAGCTGCGATTTCACTTGAGTAGGGCCCAAGATTTAATGAAGCAGCAGGCCAATAAGAAAAGAAGAGAGGTAGACATAAAAGTCGATGATTGGGTCTATCTAAAAATTAGACCGCACCGACAAGTCTCTATGCCCACCCGATTACATCCGAAGCTATCGGCGAGATACTTTGGCCCTTTTCAAGTGTTACAACAAGTGGGACAAGTGGCATTTAGGCTAAAGCTACCAGAAACAGCCAGAATTCACTCGGTATTCCACGTTTCACAATTAAAGAAAGCGGTGGGGGACAGAGGGTAGAAAAGGAGTTGCCTGAGGAGTTACAAGTTGAGGGACCGAACTTCTGGCCCATACGTGTACTGGATCAGAGGCAAATACAACAAGCAGGGGAGGTATTACATCAAGTTTTGATCGAGTGGCAGCAAGGAGGTAAGGAGGGAGCTACATGGGAAGATGTAGCAACTATTCAGGATCAATATCCTGAGTTCAACCTTGGGGACAAGGTTGCTGAAAAGGGGGGGAGTAATGATAGGAGGTTATTGGTGTATGAGAGAAGAAAGAAACGTTAGTTATCTAACTGTTTTACAGTTAGATAAGGGGCGGGAATGTTATTGTATAAATAGGAGTTTGGTAGTTGGAGAGAGGGCTTTTGGATTCGTTATTGTTTGTCTGAACAGGATAGTTATTTCCTGTTGGGGGAGGTTAGGCTCCCATACTTTGACTCTTCTTGTATTCTTTCTCTGTTCAATAATATTTCGGAGGTTATACAGTATTTTTGGCTGTTCTTTGTGTGTTGAGAGGGATATCGATTAGGTTTCTTTATAGGAAACCTATCAGTTGCCCAAGGTGCATCCAACTTTGTGCCACTGCCACACCATCTTTATCACTGTTGTTGCTGTCATTTTTGTTGCCACCGTTGTTGTTGCCATAACTTGAATTAGATCAACAATCACTCTAGGAAATTTGTCATCCTTTAATTTGTCAACCATTGAACTTGCACTGCTATCGGAGTATCCATGTGCCTGCATGCTCCTCTTTTTTCTCTGTGATTGGGCTTCATGTGACACAAGTTTCTGACTTGTGATTGTGCATTCGATGTGTTTTTCTCAGCGCAGCTTGCTTTGTCGAAGTTACCCTAAGGTGGGTGGATTTAGACTTGCCCTTGTTTCACCCTTTCGCCTCTGGTTGCTCTTCTCTCCTTTGAAAGAAGTATTGTTCATGACATTGTTCTTGTTTTTTCTTCTCTGATATTTTTTAAAGTCTAAGGAATCTTGTGTTTTTGGCATGACAATTGCACTAAGCCATGTTGTTCTTCCATATTTGCTTAATGATATTTTTAATGATCAAAGTGATCTCAAATGTGCTCAATTTATTAGAAGCACATTGAAGGGTACAAGTAGGCTCACCCATATTGCAGGAGAGGCCATTCCTAAGGATGACCCAGATTGCCAAATTTGGGACAATGATGACTCGCAAATTATGACATGGCTACGGGGATCCATGACTATAGGAATCAATA
Source organism: Vigna umbellata (assembly GCF_029865625.1). Classification (NCBI taxonomy): domain Eukaryota; kingdom Viridiplantae; phylum Streptophyta; class Magnoliopsida; order Fabales; family Fabaceae; genus Vigna; species Vigna umbellata. The sequence continues at coordinate 1,762,996 of NC_142175.1, forward strand.
GAGATTATAGGTTTTATTCTAGTGCTCTTGAAATTGGGGAAGGTCTTGGAAATACTTTTTCTATGTGTCATTTGGTACCAAGCTGGGTGCTTTCTTTGTTGTGTGACATCATTTAATGTTGAAGGGTCTATGGATTTAGCTGGACCAATATCGAAATTTGAAGCTAGATAATAGTAGGGATGTTGTCACTCTTGCTTTGTTTGTTGAACAATCCCAAAATATTGAAGTTCTTATCTAGATTGATCCCTCAATATGACCTATTAGGACACATTCTTGGGAAGGAAATAATTTCTTCTATTTCTAAAGTCTTCTATGGCGAGGGTGAGGAGAGTCGTCGAATGGTCATAATAAATGAACCTTCCAATGAAGAGTTGGCATGTTCTTTGGAAAGGCTTCCGAACTTGGGATCTCAAATCCTAGGAACATGAAATTCAACTTAAAAGGCAAGGAGGATTGTAGGTGCCCTCAATGTAAGATTTTTGGCCATACCAAGGAGACTTGGTTCAAGTTACATGGAAAAGAGAAAGCTCTCATTTGTCTAGCCGAACTAAAAGGTCAGTCTTAAAGGAGGTTTATTACAACTTTAGATTCTAGAAATTCTTCCAGGATTCCTTTGTCCTCGTCAATTGAAGGAGTTTCTACATTATGCGTTGAAATTTAATGTCCATATACTCTTATGGATTCTATCAATAAGCCATCTTTTGGTACTTGCTTTCTAACCACAATATGTTTTTTATGACATTGGGCTTGTATAACTTGCCACAAGATATGGTAATAAACTTTGATTTGATTTCCACATCATTTGTGTTCCTTAGAAAATAAACACATTCGTTTGTAGAGGAAAATGAACAATTATCCTTGGCTTAGACAATTGTAGTTGTTCTTGGTTTTATACCTTGAAGAAAGTCTCATTAGTGTGGTAAAATTTCTTACAATGAGTGCACCAATGGTCATCGTTATCTTTGAAGTTGAGTTTTATGTTTTCGAGATTTGAAGTCCAAGGTTGTGGCAGCCTTTCCAAACATGGCAACTCCTCACCTCGGACAATGTAGAAAGTCTTTCCTTCCCAATAATTTGTGCTCTAATAGGGTCATGTGTAAGATTCAATCTTGGTAAAAGTTGACATATTTGGGATTGTTCAACAAACTGAGCAAGAGTGAACATCCCTGCAAATTTCAAGCTTAATGAACATTGTAGAATAGAGAAGGTGTAGCATGTAGAGATATCGTGTTGTATGTAACCAGTATTTGTGAGGTCTTCCCAAATTTCACAGGCATTGGAGTAAAACATAATTTCTATTAGTTTCTATAGTCATGGATCCTTAGCCATGTAATAAATAATTCATGAGTCATCATTGTTCCAAATTTGGAAATTAGGATTAACTGATGATACAACCTCTCTTTCCATATGGTTGAGGCTATCTGTACCCTTTAACGCGTGTCTAATGAATTGAACTCATTGGAGATAGTTTTATTCATTAAGGCAACTATCATGAGGTAAGTGTGGAAGATTAGCATTGCTTAATGGAGTTGTCGTGCCCAAGAATAAAGGATTTATTAGGCCCCTCCTAAATAAAAAAATAGATAATAGTAGAAAAAAAGAGAAAAAGAAAAATTTGTGAGCAATGTTGCCATGAACAATGATCTTTTCAAATGAGGGATTCATGTGAGGCAAAAGGACAAAACAATGATAAATTGGGAACAACCACCTCTAGGTGTTTCTGGCAACGCAAGCAGTAGTGGGAATAGCGATTGGATGGGCTGTGATGACTGAAAGTTTTAGGCCTGCAAAACTCACTACTTGTGGAACAAGAGGCATGTGATAGCTCCAATTATATGGCAAGACTCGAGGGATGGACATATCAGAGGACAACATATTTACTTTCCTGGTGAGATTGTTAGTCTAATTGGCGATGATGGCAGTGGCGATGACAATGGTGGAAACTGTAGTGATAAAGTTGGGGTGCAATCATTGAAGGAAATGGGTGCATGCTAGGCAACCACAAAATGGAATCGTAGCTAAGATTGTAAAGAAGAAATATGGAAGTAGAGTCTCTAAGATTGTGAGCTTTGGTACCAACTTAGGAATGGATTAATCTGAATGAGTAGATTTTATTCAATTCATTGATTTAAAATAGTACATTAGCCTTTAAATATAGAGAACACTAGCTCTAAAGCAAAGATTAGGAAGAGGTCTCTAGAATCTTCTTGCAACTTCTAACAACACACTTAATATCCTCCTGTACCTTATTAACTATATTTTCTTTTGAATCAACAAGTAGCCATAAGAATCTTTAGGCTCATGTAGTGAGCGGGATGCGAAATGAATTGGAGTATATTTGACTATGTGCATACTAAGAAAATGTCAATAGAGCAACAAAGGTTAAAAGTTGTGTATGTTAAATATAATACTAAACTTGAGATGAGATAAAGGATAGAGAAGGCATACACATATTATCCCATGTACGTGTCCAGTATTGAATTAAATGACGAGTGGATAATCAAAAAGGGAAAGTCCTTGCTTAGTTATGCATGCTTCATGGATGAATGTACATACGTGTTTTGATGTTGATGAGGGAGCTAGAAGGAAATGCGGTCCAAGAAACTTGAATGCCAAGTTCAACATGTAGGGAAAATCCACAATAGATGAGGATAAAGACGTTGTTGAGGAAAGGGAAGAACTTTTGATCAATGAGGAGGATGTTTTATAGGAGTTTTTGTAGGCTATATTGCTGAGTTTATATAGCAGCAAACAGCCCTTATTATTCAGCATCACTGTTTTTTGGGAGTGTATGTTGCTCAATTGTGCAGCATCTAAAAATAGTTGTTTGCTGAATTTGTGGAGTTGCTAGCCACTTTTCTTGGCCTTGTGATGTACACAGTTTTGTTTTGTAATTTTCTGACACTTTGTTAGCTATTTGGCATTGTGATTTCATTATATGTGTATTTGTGTGTTTTATATTGACCATGACTACTGTTTTACCCATCTTTCCCTATTAGCAAAATTGTTTAAAATAAACCTTCATAAAACCATATTGTTCAATGATAGCCTATTATCGAAATTTTATGATTGATTATTTTATTTGAATAATTGACTAATCAATAACTTTAATCTATTTATGCTTGAGAAGTTTCTACATTTGGTTTGCCACTTATGAGGATATAATGGGTATTAACTTATACAAACAATTATATCAAATCACATAACTTTTAAAATATCGTTCTACTCTATTTTATCTATTTTTACTCTACCAAACAGTTATACATTCAATTTTATTCCTACCTCTTTCTCTCTTCTTACCGTACTTTTTCTCTATTACCATTCCCTAGAGCAAGCAAGGTGTTAGTCCTTCTTATGTTCCTTCCACCCCATTTCCACCAAATTAGACAAAGGTTAAAAAAGGAGATAGGAAAACTATGGTGTTTATCGTTATTGACACATACTTGTCTGCATCTATTTTTTTTTTGGTAAATCACACTTCTCTTGACAATTCTGATGACTGCTTGCGGATGTGGTTTAGCTCAAGTAGTAAGCATGAAAATAATTCACTTGAAAGGCATAGTTTAGATTCTTTATGCTAACAATTTCCTTCACAAAAAACCAGTAAGTAAAATATTTATTGGGATGTCATCAATAGGGTGAAAATCAGCAAGTAACAAATTTATTGTGGACCCTGCCTTGGAAAATACTGGCATGTTATCAAAAGGGAGATCAAAAGTCAAAATTAACAGAAATGTAATATTTCTAAGGTAATTTGGCGTTATGGACTCATCAACACCCATTCATGTTCAGAACTAGTCATCTCAAGTGTGGGACTAGGGGAGAATCTATTAATGGGTGACATGAGGCCTAACACCTTATTAGGATAGGTTTTGAACGACTCTTATATCATATAAAGAAGTGGACTTTTAAGCCTAATTTAACTTTACAAAACCGGTTTCTAAAGTTAAGTTTGTAACAACTTATATTATAACTTCGTTTTATTTCTAGTCAACGTGAGTTCTTCCACAATTTTCTTTTTAAAAAATGAATGGAATCATTGGTGAAATCTTAGTACTTGATAAGTTATATCTTCCATTGCTTGAATTCCCGTGAGAATTTTTCTTCAAAGTTGAGTCTATAATTTTTGTGTGGAAAGGTTCTTCATATCTATGTTTTGTAAACCAGACAGGTCATAAAATGAGTCAAAGGGACCAGTTCAAGGTTCACTTGATTAAAAAAGAACAGTAGTGGTTAAAATATATGAAAAATAACATTAGAAATATAATTTCATAATTTAGTAATACCAAAAATTAAAAGTAATGCATTTTATAAAATTTAAACATTCAAAGTACACAAATAAAAATCATAGTGATGTGTAGCATGAGTTTTAAAAAAAGTACATAGAAATAAAATGCTTCATTATATTTTAGGTTTGAGGTTTAGCAATACACAATAAATTTTTTTTGGAGATTGCATATCAACTAGAGATATGATGAAATTATACTAAGGCACAAACTTCGCTTTACAAACTGGTTTTGTAAGATTGAGTTAAGTGTAAACCACTAATAAAGATGGTATTAAAATCCTTTCTAGCGATGTTTGTTGAGACTGCTGTCATTGAAGTTATGATAAAATACTTGAGGCCCTATATCATGAGCTTAATATCATCTCTTATCTGCCTTATTATGGTAGGTTCTGTTACACATTTACAGATTTCTGTACATCACCTAATGTCATTTACAGGATGAAAGAAGCAAACAATGGAGAGTGCAGGCAGTTGCAGTGTCTCCTGACAGTTTTGATAGCCGAAAGGCTCTACCCTCTCAGTGGCGAGGGTTAAGGGATGAAGAACTGTCAAAGGAGGCTGGCATTCCTGGCTGTGTTTTTGTGCATATGAGTGGATTTATTGGTGGAAACCAAAACTTTGATGGTGCCTTGGCCATGGCAAGGGCTGCTTTGAAGATGTAGACAAAGGATCATGTGAACCAAAGGCTATTGTCATTAATTTATGATGTTTAATTTATGGATTACTGTTATTGGTCTTAACGTTATTATCATCTATTAAGGATTATGAATTTTCTTGTTTGTTCTCTGTAGACAGCATAAGAAACATCAGAAATCGATAAACCAATTCTAAGAATCCATATTACTTCTATCGTATTTTGGTAGTGTAGCTACTTTCCTTTGCAATAACGATAAAAAATATTTTGTTCTCTTTGAATGTGTGTCCACTTACTATTGCAAAAAGAAACACTATTTGCAGGGATTTTTGAATGCTCTGCTGAGTTTTTTTGTGCTATTTTTCTGTTATGTCTTTAAAATATATTAAAATTTTTAATTATACTTGCATTAATATTAATGTATTTTGAAGACTCAAAGAAATCAACAGAGAATTTGAATTCGTATTTGCCACATATGATCTCTAGTGGCACCATTGCAAAGCTGTAACAAAGCTTTAATTGTGATTAGATCTTCTGGAAAATATTGTGGTGCATAATTCTGTATTATAGTAAGTGAGGAAGCAGTGAACTCCTGTGGCATGTTTTGAATTCACTCTAATCTCCACAAATAGCATTCACTTCTTGTACATTCTATTTCAATTTTTTTAGTTTGTCGTCTGTAAGTCAAATAGTAAAAGGAAAAATAAACAAAAGTAGCTTGTAAAAAGACTAAAAGAACTATATTTAAATAGAGATTAAAAAGGTAAAAGTTGTTTCATAGTATAATTTTACATGCAGTTTATATGTTTTAAAGGAGAACAATTCCTCAAATTAGATTGAGTTAATGCATGTAAAAGAGTTTTGAATAAATTTGTAAATAAATGAACTATTTAGTTTTGAAAAATAGAAAAGTAGGATTTAGTCTTGAATAATTAGTTTTTAAACTTTTACTACTTTATATTAAATTAGTTTAAAAAATACATTTTAGTAGAAAATTAGTTTTTCAAAGTTAATTTAATGAGAGTATAGCACAAAACAATACAACAATTGCACATTTTAAACATTGAAACATTAAATCGAAATTGGAAGAATAGTTATTTTATTGATTTCTATATTCTTTGAAAGAAACATAAATTACAACAATAATTTATGTAAAGTGTTCCTCAATAAAGTGTGCCATTACTAATTCTTCAACCAATCAAATTAAAAGGTGTTGACAACTTTGTTGTGTGCTATCAATGGTGCAATCATAAAAGAAAAATTAGGAAAAACTGAACTTTCAACTTTGACTTTTTATCATCGATGCAATTTTGGCTTTTTGCTGCTCCAACATGTGCTTTCTAATTGCAACTCCATAATATTTTTAAGAGAAACATTTTCATATTTTTTATTAGTGACTTCGACATTTGCACTTCCTAAAGTTTTTCAAAATAATTTTTTTCTGAATTTCTGGAACATAATCTTTAGAACAACTCTTTCATACATCAAATATATTCTTAATCTAGATTTTCAAAATATGTATAATACTTTTTATAAGGGTTTTCTGAGATTCTGAAATAAACTTCTAAAACAAATTTTCTTTTCGAACCAAACTCTTTCTTCTTTTCTGTATTGAAATTTAGTTAAGTGTCAATTTTTTTTACCAAATTTCAAAATATAGTTATGTGTGAATTTCTTTTATACTAAATTTCAAAATTTGGTCAAGTTTCAATTTTTTTATTAAATTACAAAATTTGATTATGTATTAAATAATTTTTTTTATTAAATTTTGAAATCTGATTAAATATTAGGTTTTTTCTTTCTTAGATTTCCAAATTTGATTAAATGTCAATTTATTTTATTAGATTCGAAATCTAGTTATATGAATTTTCGTCTTTGTTAAACACATTTCATAATGTGATGAAGTCCTAAACTAGATTTGAGAGTGTGTATCCCAGATTTTATATACCCTATATCATAGATATAATAATACTTTATTTATTTAATATATATTTTGTAGGGTTAAAATGGCAACTGCAATAAATGTTGGGGTTGTAAGAAGAAAACAATGGAAAGCTGGAAGAAAAAGCCTGCAAATAATGTGTACAGATTTTTGGATTATACTTTTTCTCTAAACTAGTGGAAACAGGTTCATGTGTGTCAACTTATTTTTTACTATAATAAAAAAAAATTGAATTATAAAATAAATTTTAATTATTAAAATGAAAATTATTATTACATTACAGAATAATTTTTATATTTTTATTACGTAAAATAATGTTTTTCTATGAATAATTATTTAAATTTAGAAATTTAATTATTAAAAAGGTAAAATTAAAAAATATTTATTTAAATTTTAAAAGGTAATTATTTAGAGATATAATTAGAAAAAAATATGGAAAGGTAAATTCCTTTTATTAATGGTATAAATAATTTGAAGAGATAAATAAATAAAATATTGTTTTTATAAGATAACCTTAATTTTAATGTAAATTAAAAAGTAAGAAATTTTGAGAAGTTAATAAGAAAACTTAATTATAACAATTACAAAATCAAACACTGTAAACATAAAGTTAATGATATCAATAAGAGAAAAGTTCACAAAATAATATCTTGGAAGGATAATAATAAATTGTTAAAATAAATTTTTTAAAAAAAGTTTATTTATTTCAAACAAACAAAAACTTACTAGAAGAAAGTGTTACTTAAGTACATTTCCAAATTTCTAATCTTATAAAATTGTAACTGAATTAATACGAGTTGAAAAACGGGTTAAATATGTTTTTAGTCCCTAAACTATTGACCGTTTCTGGTTTTCGTCCCTCTTCCAAACTAAGGTACAATTTGGTCCTCAATCTTTAAAAAACGTTCGTTTTAGTCGAAAAAACGAACGTTTTAGTCGAAAAAACGAACGTTTTGAGGACTAAAACGAGGACTAAAAACAAAATTTTGAGGACTAAAACGAACGTTTTTCTAAAGAATGAGGACTAAATTGTACCTTAGTTTGGAAGAGGGACGAAAACCAGAAACGACCAATAGTTTAGGGACTAAAAACATATTTAACCCTTGAAAAACTAATTTAAAATTTAAATGTGTTTTTAGTAAAGGATTATAATTGTATTTGTTTTGGGACCTACCTTAAAACTTACTAATAAAAAAATAATCTTAATAAGAGAATACAATTGCCACATTTTTTTTACATATTTATGGAATAAATTAAAATTTATTTAAAAAAAACACTAAATTATAATCTGTTTATGAATTAAAAATATCTCTTAAATAAAAAGTAAATTAATATTTTTTTAAAAAAAAGTTTGAGATTTAATTTGGAAAATATAAAAATATAGCAATCTTGACCTGATCAAAGGGGAAAGAAATAAAGAAATAAAAGAAAAAAATGAGCCAAAATATCTCTATTGTCAAGTCTTGTTTCCTTTGAAAGTGGAAGATAAGTTGAATATTTTCCGACAATTTAGACTTAAAAAAAGTCTTCGTTTATTTGACTTGAAAACGGTTTGATGGAAATCAATGGTCTTTAGTTGAAGTCTTCTATAATTGGTATCTACCAGTTTTGAAGTTTTTGAGTCTTAAAAGCAATTATTTATAAATAAAAATATTCTTTTTTCATAATTTAAAAAGTTACTTACTTTTTTTAATTTATAAGTAATTCTTTTCAATTGTAAGTATGTTTGTGTATGAGTCCTGTTTTGTGCTTTTACAAATTGCTGGACTTTGACTGCAGAGAAAATGAATAAATGTCATTTTTCTTCACCTAAGGAATTTATTCTCTAGAAAAACGAATTGTTTTTCTTAATATTTACATTTGTCCAAATAGTTATGTTCTACGTATTTCTAAAAAAGAAATAATATTGTCATGGTATTAAAGTTTTGTAACACCAATCTGTCAATATAATTAAGGATTGAAGGTTTATTTAGAGAAACATTTTTCTAAAAACTTTTAGAAAAAAAAAGAAAAATTTATATTAATTTCTACATTCAATGTTGAAGTTTATGAAAAAAAGAAAAAAACTCTAAAAGGAGTTGAATATAATTTTTAAAACCTTTTTCATAAAATAGGGTTTAATGATTATTGTAGGAATTAAACAGTGTGCAAAAGTTGTTAGAAGTTTTTAGGTTTAAATAACATTTAAGAAAACACTTAAAAACAATAAGGTAATAGGACAAAGATTTTTATACTGATTTATAGCAACTGTTTTCTTTTAAAACCTTAAGAGATTTCATTAATCTTTAATAAATATTACAACTAGTATTCAATGTTTACAAGTATTATCAACCATTTATGATTCATCAAGTATTATCAACTACTTTTGGTTATAACACTAGACCGTTTAGCTTACTTAAACTAAAAAAACTAGTATTTTGATTTACTCCTGAATATAAAAACATAATCAAAGAATTGTTATTTTTCTTTTTTAATGAAAGGCTTAGACAATGTAAGCTTAAAAGAAGATTAACTATGTAAATATTCAAATAATTGTTCTTTTTCTTTTTTAATGAAAGACTTAGACGATGCGAGCTTAAAAGAAGAGTAATAATGTAAGGATTCAAAGAATTGTTCTTTTTCTTCTCTTTAACGAGTCCTCTTTATATAGTCATCTTCAAGAAATATTCGTTACTTAGAGAGTTGACCTCCTTGAGAGTATGTGACCTTAGGTATAAAGATATGTACTATTTTACGTTTTGACGAAAGCAACATTGCTTTAGTAGTGATACTGTGTACGACTTTGGATAGAGCATAATGTTTAGTCAATATTGTCTAGAGAAGATTAGATTGTTTAACAACCCAAGTTTTGAAATTTAACAATAAGTACTGAACGGAATATTCTTTCGGAAAGAAAAGTGCTTACTTGAACTATAATGTCTAAGCACTTACTTCAGTCAAATGAAAACCTAGGGCTTTATACAAGAAGCTACGCAAATCGTCCAAATGCTAATACATAGTCTTTCCAAAGAAAGAACATACACAACAATCCTCTGAAGTCTATTCGTCTAGTTAATTGTTTACAAGAAGCATCTGATCATTAAGGGAAACTTACATGAAAGCTTTATAGAGAACATACTTAAGGACTCATTCTCATGTAGAGACGAAAAAAAAGAATATGTCACAACTAATCTAGAAATATGTGCAAGATAGTAGGATATGCTATCAAGCTCTCAAGTTGAAATATCTTTTATTGAGAATCGTAACAACACTAAAGCTTAAACATCTTACAATAGTGTTGTAAGTGAAAGTATCTTATAAAGAACATTGTCTAATGAAAAACGTGCTAAAATATACATCTAAAGCAACTTTTCAAAAAAGTTTAATATCTTATGACGTCTACTATCAAAGGAGCTACGCATCGTCCAACCGCTCTTGAAAGATATACTTAAATAATGCATTAATTACTAACAAGACGTATGACCAGATGTTTTGATCAAGCAATACAAGTTAACGACTATAAATGATTAAAACATTTAATACATGTACTCTAAAGTGTTATCTTGCGTGTATACCTTGTCTTTGTTATCTGTGTAGAACAAGAATACTCAATGGATTAATCAGAACATTTGCACACGTTGGATAAAGACGTTAAGAGGAGCAAAGATCATTTTGGAGCAAATCTCTTTAAGACTTCTACTATGATAGAGCCATACAAGCTACTTATCAATGAAAACTTTGATAATGCATTGTACCTCTAATGAAAAGACTAAAGTCTGACCTCTCACTTAAAGGCTGCTTGTTCTCCTAAAAATCAACTCAGCATCCAACAATCATCTTTCAAAATGGCCTATATATAAAGAAAATCAATTGAAGAGAAGAAGTTGTTGCTCTTGAGAAAACTGCAGAAGGATGATTGAAGCAGAAGGATGATTGAAGCAGAAGGATGATTGAAGCAGAAATATAGAAACAATGGAAAATAGAAAAAGGAAAGAAGAGAATAAAAAGAGAGAGAATGAGTATGGTCAAGAAAGATCATCAATCATCAACTCTACCTCATCTCTAGGCTTATATCATTTGATACTCTTTAATCCAATAAATGTGATGGAAGCAAGCTCAAACAAGATAAGACATGAAGAGATAGCTTTTTCAAAAAGAAATATGAGAGAAGAAAAGAAAAGAAAAGAAAACCTTGTTGAAAATATGCTCTGAAGTTCAAATCTTAACACATAACGTTCAATGAAAATACTCAAAGAAGAGAAGAGAGAAGACAAGAGAGCCACAACAAATCAAGTGTTTTGCTCTAAGCTCATAGCATCTGATGACTCCAAATTAAGAGAAAAAGAGAGAGCAACTACAAGAAGTTAGGAATACTTTTTATTGTCTAAACATCCACTTTTAAAGAGTTATTTCCATTTTGTAAACAAGCACTTCTAAACCATGAGTGGGTAAACTCGGTCTAGATAGTTGTCTAGGGATAGATCCTAGAGAGGCAAAACACGAACTAGACATGTTGTCTAGGGGTGCCAAGAGTGGGTTATACTTGGTTCCATGTGGCTAGAATACTCAACCAGGAGTGAGTTATATTCAGTGCCAGGAGTGGCTAGAATCACTAGTACAAAAACAGCGTATAACGTCACGCGTTCAACGTCCAATCACTGAATAGCCAACGTTAAAAATGAACGGTGACCTTTTTGTAAATAAATGCAATTATTAAACGTAGTTTAGAATTGTAATTCGATGTAAAATGATATAAAACGTCGAATGCCCTTTAAATTCGACGTCAAAAGGTTAGTGAATTCAATAAAAATTTGAGCGGGAGATTGAAAATTCCATCACTTTGTCTTAGCGCGTGTTACCCTCTTCTCTTCTCAAACTTTTCTCGAACGAAGTTTGACGAACATCACATATAATATTTCTTTCATTTGATACAAATGCATGTTAATTAACTACTTTATGTATGATTTTTATTTGTTTTAACCGATTATTTTCGTGCTCTTGTCCTTCATAGGCGCATTATGCTTTCTCTCCACTAGTGATGAAACTATATTTCGATGAACCCACCTTTTGAAGGTTAGTTTTCGTTTTCGTTTTGAAGAACTTATGTGTTGAACTTGTTTGTTGTTGTTTTTTGTTGAACTTGTTTGTTGTTGTTGTTTGGTTAAACTTGTTTGTTGTTGTTTGATTGAACTTGTTTGTTGTTGGTTATTATTGTTTGTTGTTGATACTACACTACACGTTCATAGTTCATGCTTTATAAAAAACAAAAAACTTAAATTTGTTGTTTTTCTGCTTTTCAGGTTTCGTAGAGTTGTAAAAAAGGATCACAATTAATAAAAAAAATGATTAACGTCGAATATTGACAAAATTCAACATTAATGTTAACGTCGTATATTGAGAAAATTCGATTTTAATTTAACGTCAAATTTTTTAAATTTGACGTCAATTTAACGTCTCCTGATATGACGTCGTTCGCGATTTCGCCGTTAAAAGCCCAAAATATTCAACGTTGTACGCGATTTTTGTACTAGTGAATACTCAATCAGGAGTGAGTTATATACTCAATGCTAGGAGTGACTAGAATACTCAACCAGGAGGGAGTTATACTCGGTGCCATGAGTGGCTAGAATACTCAACCAAAAGTGGGTTATACTTTGTGTCAAGAGTGGCTAGAATACTCCACTAGGAGTGGGTGGTGCCAGGAATGGCTAGAATAATCAACCAGGAGTGCGTTATACTCGGTTCCAGAAGTGGTTAGAATACTCAACTAGGAGTGAGTTATACTTGGGACCAAGAGTGGTTTAAGAGTACTTAATTAGGAGTGGGTTAAACTCATTGTAATCTTGAAAAGATTAATGGAACCTCTTAAGAGTTCTTAAGAGAAAACTGGATGTAGCTCAAGTTTGAATGAATCAATATAAATACTATGCCTTAATGCTTTCTTCTTTTTAAACTATTGTTAAGTCTTTTATGTCATCATCTGAAAGAGTTTATATTTTCTAATCTTACATGCACAATGTCTAAACATAGTTTACGCTTGCATAATACTTGTTGAGATTGTTGATAGGGAGATCACAATTGTTGTTACACCCAATCTCATAAATATCTATGTTTTTTATGATGACAACACATAATTAATAACACATGTATATTCTGTGCTACATATTCTGTGATTACATATTATATGTTGTTCTTTACTATGTTAAATCTGTATGAGCATACATGAGAACATGATTGTGTTGTTCATTGCATATCACTGTGTTAAATATGTGATTTTATATGTGCATGCATGACATACGTTTTTGGAAAAGGAAAATCACATGCACTTTAGTTGAACTTTAAATATGTGGCAAAACAACAGTTTTAAGTCGATTACATTATGGGGTGAATCGATTAAAACTCATGTGTTTGCACAAAATCTTTTCAAGTGTGCTGTGAGATTTTTCAAGAAGAAAAGTTTTCAAAACTATGCTAAGTATTGTTTCTTAATCGATTGCTTCTAATTTGTATTCGACTAAGTTGGTTGATGTTTTGAAAAATTGTTAAATGCTTATCACAACTAACATAACAGTCATATTTTTAATTGTGTTGACCAAGCATTAAATGATAGTCGATTGCATTAATTGTACATTCAATTAATTGCTGGGATTGCTGCTAAACTGTTATAGCTGAATGGTGTATTTGATTACATTAGTTGCAAAGTCAATTAAAATGCGTCTAATATGTGTTATTAACTATAAATTGACGCTGATTTGAATTCTGTAAGAACTTTTGTGATTCTAACACTTTCATATTCTTTACAAAAAGCTATGGGATCTTACAGAGAAGGGAAAAACCCCAATAATCAAGATTTTTCGTGGTGATCAAGGATTCTGAGATTTGTTGAGGAGCAAGACTTGCTGTGTTTTCCAATGTCTGATCAATCTGCACATTTTGGGTGTTTACTGCGTGATCAGGACTTGCAATCTTTTGAAGATTGGCTTGGTTTCTCTGTTGTGATTACTGGAAGAAGAACAGTGGTGTTCTTGACTTTAAGGGTGCCTGTTAGACAGAAGAATAGGGTGTTCTTGCTGCTGATCTTGTTGTTTACTGCCTATATTAGATTAGAGGGTTATAGAGGTGTTTTATATTTTTGACGTGAGGTCTCTATAAAAACCTTGTTGTAAAAACCTTGATCTTTATAGTGCATTTGCTTCCTGTGGTGTTGGAAGGACACTGAATGTAGGCTTGGCCGAACCAGTATAAAAACACAACGTTTGAATTTTCTGATCCCTACTCTCTTTTATTCATTCGATTAAGTTCTTTGCATATTTGATTAAGTTTCTGCTGCGTTGCTAATAATTTACCTTGCAATTCAAGAAAAGTGTAAAGACATCACATTTTGTGAAAAAGATTTTAAAAGCTTTTGTTTTTATACTTCATCAATTCACCCCCTCTTGGTGTGAGAAATTGAGTCATTCTATTTTAACACTACTATTACAAACCATTATACGTTGATTTTTTGTGAAAATATCTTGAAAATACAATTCAACCCCCCTCTAGTGATTTCCTATGTACTTTACATAAAGCTTCTAGGAAACATTCCTAGAATGTCTTCTTATCTTTTAACGTCTTTATGATCCTTATGCAGAACTTTTAAATAAAGTTTCATATTGTCATTATCTACACAGATAAAGAGAGAAAAAGAAAAGCAGCCAAATATGTAGTACACTCATGCATTTAATGTTCTTACTTTAAGAAAGCATTTAGGCATGATACGTAGAATTGAGTGTTTGACATAAGTGTGTGCTTTTAAGTTTAATATATTTAACGTTTAACATTGCTTGTCTTAGATGCGCTCTTTTTCAAACATAATTTTTAACTTTTATAACTTCTAACACATCATTTTTAATTTGCTTGCGTTTACCAACAATGTTTTATAAATATCTCTTTTGAGATGTTTCACTCACTAAATAATATTTCATTTAAGTGTTGTATGTTAAACTTTAAAACACAAATTGTCATGTAGTCTAATCTTTTTAGACAATCTTGTTTTAACAATTTATTCTTAAATACTAATTTAACATTAGATTATAAAGTTGAATAACTTAGTTTGTGTTTTTATTTTATGTAATTAGTCACTAAATAAAATTTTGCAAACTTTTAAAAGATTAAATTGTTGACATAATTAGTTGAAATAAAAAAGTTTGTTAGTTAAATAAGTAATTATATACACCAAATATTGGTATATTTCATCATTTTAATAAAGGAAAATGACACTTGAACAACCATTTTTGACAACATTTAGACACGCGCACACGTGTCTAAATTTGAGTGGTCCATTTTCATTTAATTTTTCCAACTGGACCACTCAAATTTAGACACGTGTGCGCGTGTCTAAATGTTGTCAAAAATGGTTGTTCAAGTATCATTTTCCTTTAATAAAAGAAGAACATAAAAATTTTAGTTTTATTTGAATGACTATAGTGATAAGGATAATTTGTTGTTGTTTAACAAGAGAATTAATAAAGTCAACCTTAAAGGGAGTCTTTTATCTTTTATTCTTTATATTACAAATTTAAAATCCTTTAATTCAAGATCAATGATATTTTTATTTTTATTTTCTTTTTAATAAAGATGATGACTATTTTTAAATATAAAACACATGTTTAATTAGCTTAATTATTAACAGACTTCATTTATATTAATTTAACATAATTATTTTTTTTTATTAAAAATGATTTCTTAATATCGTAAAAACAAAACATGTCAAAACTCTTATTTTGTTTTATATTTTACATGTTTATACGTCTTATATGCTACATGTTTTAAATGTTTACAAATCTTTCTATTAACTCTAAAAAAACAGAAAAAAACTCTTATCGCAATTCAATTACCATATGGCTGTGTATGAATAAATGCACCAAATTAATACATCATTGCTATTTATTAAATTATATATATATATATATATATATATATATATATATATATATATTAATTCTCCATTATTAAAGAATTTAATAAAATTAAATTAATCTTAAACTTGTAAATTTTCTTAAAATTTCTCCATTTTAATTTCCCATTTACCCTTACATATCAGACTAAGAATTTATATGCTAATAAACCAACCAATATGTCCAGAATTAACTAACAAACTAATAACCTTAATTATAAACTAACTAACTAATGTATCTGAAAAAGGTGATTGTTTCATCAATTGTTATGCACAACAACAAAACATAGAAGCATAAAAAGGATGGCATTGGTGAAGGATTACAGCACAAACTTTTCTATGTGGGATCTCATTCATCATAACAAAAGCAACAACTTTCTCTCTACAATTGTGAGACATGAAGGGATGATAAAATAAACAAATATCTCAAGTACATCTCCAAGTACTATGTAGATGATCACATTGTTTCTCCTTTAGCAGTGGGAGTAAAGAGTGATGTATCAGTAAAAGAAGGAGAACTACCACCATAAGTGCTTCTGCTCATCTGATGAAAAGAAGAAGAGTGAAGTAAGTGCAAGAACTGATCAAAACCCTCCTGAGAATCTGTCTCTCCTTGCCTTCTCAATTCATCTGGCACACCAACTTCTCCCTCCAAGAACCTCACCACCTGTCTCATGCTAGGCCTAGCAGTGGGAGAACCATTTGAACATAGAAGCCCCAATTTCAACACCATCAGTACCTCTCTTTCATTAAAAGCACCATTCAGTCTAGGGTCCACCACATCAAGTATTCTCCCTTGCTTGTACCTGTTCCACACACAATCAACCAAAACCAAATCTTCTGGCATTGCCTTTGGGTCAAGTGGCCTCAGCCCACATGCCACCTCAAGTAAAAGTGCACCAAATGCAAAAACATCTGAGCTAGGTGTGGCCTTCCCTGTCCTAGGCACCTCAGGTGCCAAATACCCTAATGTCCCCACTACCCTTGTGGTACTTGGGTTAGCACCATGTTCATACAACCTTGCTAATCCAAAATCTCCTAGTCTTCCATTGAGTTCTCCATCTAGCAGCACATTGCTAGCCTTCACATCTCTGTGTATCACCACCTGCTCATAGCCCTCATGCAGATACAAAAGGGCAGAAGCAACATCCTTGACCACCTTAAACCTTTGCTCCCAACTCAGGATTATTTCTGGTTCATCAAACAGGTACTTGTCTAAGCTCCCGTTAGCCATGAAATCATACACAAGGAGGAGGTCACCGCGCCGGCGACACCACCCCAGAAGCTGAACCAGATTCCGGTGGCGAAGCCTGCCTATGCTGGCTATTTCTGACACAAATTCCCTCAGGCCTTGTTTTGAGTCATGTGAGATTCTCTTGACAGCAACTTGGGTGTTGGAATTTGGCAATGTTCCCTTGTAGACACTCCCAAATCCACCTTGTCCAAGCAGCTCTTTGTCCTTGAAACCTTTTGTTGCTTTCTTGAGCTCTTGGTAGGAGTACCTGTGTGGTCCAATCTCAAGCTCCCAAGCTTCTATAACATCGGCATTCTTGTACCTTCTGTACATGTAGAAGCCGAGTAAGACAGCAAACAATGCAAGAACAGCTCCAGACACTGAAACCCCAATTATCAGAGACGTGTGTTTCCTCTTTGGCCCTGGAAGCTGTGGGAGGGAAGAGAGATCAAGGGGTGTTGCTGGTCCATTGATTTTGAAGCTCCAACCCAAAATGTAATGGGAGCTAGCAAGCAACCCTGTGGATGCAGAGAACCCTACATACATGGAATCCCTAAGGATTGGCGAAAGATCCACAGGAAAAGACAAGAGTGATCTTCTGGGTTTGGTAGAAGATGCAGAAATTGTGACATTAACAACACTTTGAGCAGAATCATAATCAACCCAAACCAGAATAGGTTGCCCACTTTTGAGAGTGAGATTCTGTTTGTCTGAATCATGATCCCCAGTGTAGAATCCAGCAGGAGCAGAAGCATTGGATACCAAGCTATTGATGTCAATTCCAACATGGTTATCATTGATGTCCATAAACTCAAAATCTTGGGCTGTGTCAAACTCGACAGCAAAAAGGTGGTTGGAGAAGTTCCCTATGCTACTTGAGTTAAGAAGACCAAGATACTGGCTTGGAAGAGCCTTCAGATCCTTGGAAGTTGCAATTGTAAAAGCAAGGCCATGCCCTCCAAGCTTTGGAAACTCAGGAACAATAGCCAAAGCAAAAGAGGAAGAAAAGGAGAAAGCTTTACCATCACTTGAGTTCTTGAACCGAAGAGCAGTTGGATAAAAAGCATGACCCATTACTTTACTTGAATCATTTGTGAGTTTCAGTACCCCACTTGGCTCAATTTCTGCTACACCATTAAGGGTCATGTTGCTGCTATCCAAACCCTTGAATCCAGCATAGAAGATCTGGTTAGGCTGAGAAGAAACTGGGATCAGAAGGAACAGCAACAAAGACAAGAGTACGAGGAGCATTTTGAGGTTGGCCATGAAACGAGAATCAAGGACTTTGAATGATTACAACAGCTTGAGCCTTCAGGGTTTAAAATAGTAATTGCTATGAATATAATGGAATAGAATGTGCCGTGGGAAAAAAAGGTGGCACAATTAAAAAAGAGACATTTTGCTCATTTATGAAGGAGTTGGTGAAGGGAAGAACTTGAGAATGAGTTTTCAAAGGGAATAGTGCCAATACACTCAGCTTTGCTTGTACTTATGAGATGAAAACAACTAATTTATACTTTTTATAGAAGCAAGTTAGTAGAATTTTTCTTTTCACGAATAATATGTTTTCAAAAATAAAATAAAATTCACACTGAATCTGTTTGCGTTTAGTTTCTTCAAATTGCATTGATTATTTTTCAAGGTGGGAATTGGACTCCCCACTCCACTGGAAGCAAAAAGTATAGAAATTCAATTTTTGGGTAACCGAACTTTTGGAAGAGGATTTAGATTATTTTTATATTTTTCATTTTTCTTCCTTTTATAAATTTTTTTTTCTGAAATTCAGTTTTCTAGAAATCGAATATTTCATTTACTACCAGTCCAACTAAATAGAGTTTGAATTTCGTTTTTCCCATCTTGAAGAATGATCCTTCTTATTTGGTAAAATAAATTCTCTTAAAGTTCATTTGAGTAATATTTTTTTTTTTTGGATCTCTATTATTTATAAAAAAAATTTCAAGTTAGTAAAGTGTGGCATTTATTCGTTCTTTTTTTTTTAAAAAAAAAAAGATTCTATTGAAATTATGTTTGCAGGTGGCCAAATTATGGGGAGGGGATTTAGATTTTTTTTTCATTTTTCTTCTCCCATATAACAAAAAAAAATCCCTGAAATTTGATCATCCAAAAACCGAATTTTGATAAGATTTCGGTCATCAAGTTAAATAAAGTTGTAAATTCGACTTTTCAAATATCAAATTATTATAACGATGATATTTTTCATTTTTAAACTATTATGAAAAATTTTGTTTAGTTTTTAAACTAAATTATAAAATATTAAACTTTTATTTCATGAAAATTAATATAAAACATTATTTTCAATAAAAGGTTATATTTTAGTACACTATAAAATTTCATTTGTCACATGAGAAAACACTCTTATATAGAAATATTTTAAATATCATTTGTAAGCTTCCATTTTTAGCAGTTTAAAACCGATTAAAACTAATAAAATAAAACATTTAAAGATTGATAAAATAAAATAAACTGTCTCTCAAAAACAAAATATATATATATATATATTATAATTAATATAATTGTTTCCAAAAGTGAATAATTTTAAAAATAAAAAATATATAAAACATGGATAATTTAATTTTTTATAAAATTCTTATAATAACTACTACAAACTACAGAAACCTACTTTGTATCATCTCGATAGAAAAATCATAGTGAAAAGTTTAAACGTAGGACAAAACTAAGAGGAGATGAATTAGTACAAGTTAAAAATCGTTTCCCTTTAAATAGATTTTTGCTTTGAAATTTTTTTTGATAAAATTGAAAACTTACATTGATTAAAAGCAAATAAGTAAAGTAAGAAAAAAGAAAAATTACATAAGTAATTTTTATACTGGTTCAAATCAAAATATTCTTCGTCCAATTGTTAATCTCGCTAAAAAGATAAAGATGAGATTATAAAACACCTCTCTTAAAAGATAAGAGATGACCAACACCTTTTTTTGACACACAAAAGAATGAACAACTTGATTATGCTAATAGAAGAGCACCAAAAACTTAGACACACTAAGTAACAACTTTTCCTTCTTCAAGCACCTAAACTACAAGCTTTCTTAAACACCTAGAGTTTTCCAAACTATACTCTTGCTTTGTAATAGTTTAACTAACACTTAAAGAACTTTGAAACACACTATTATAGCCCAAGGTTCGAGCAAGGTTAGAAATTTAAAAGACAACTCCCAATTACTAGTGATAATCAATTATCCCAAGTGATAATCGATTATCTGCGAACCTTGATAATTTTGATTTTAGGGATAATATCCCTAGTGATAAATGAAAACAAAATCACCAAGATTTCATGAAGTCTTCACAATGAGAATGCATAATGCATTCAATAATGTCTACTCTTGATATGGGGCAAGTCAAGAACAATAAACATTGTTATTGGTTTTGTCAACTAGTCCAGTTAGCTGATATATTTTATAAGTCCCTTAGAGAGCCTAGATTTAACCTTACTTAGCAAGCATGGAAGCATATGACACCCATGATCCACCTTGGGAGGTATTAACATTAAAAGCATTATTCTTTGTTCCCCTAATTATATAAAGTCAATGAAGTAACACTGACAGGCTATTAAGTTTAAGCTCTAACTCTACAAGGACAATAATGAAGCATCTAAGTAAAAGGCAAACTGCATCTATAAGCTGAATTTTTTTCCCTAAAGTATTCAAGCAAGAACTTTCTTCTACAAGCAGGAAGTATAACATGAAAGACACTTTAAGATTGACAGTCATAGTCATACATGACTGATAACTCCCAAACTTTCCCTATTTTTCTGTGTCGTGAAGTTATTTTTATTTTCTAATTTTTTAGAATTAGGATATTTTAGAATATACCTGTGATTTTGTTCATTCATTCATTTGCTTTTGGGTAATTCGCCACCAGTCATTAAGGGTTATTAAGTTTCAATTTTCCACTATGTCCCACATGTCTATGTGGCAAGACTCCAAGGAAGCAATCATTTGTTGCTTCTAGTAGTCAAACTTTTCCTTCTTGAACAAGGGAAGGTGATTTACTAAGTATCATTCATTCTCTATTAGGAGTGTTTCCTCAAGTCCCATAAAAAACTAACTCCTGAGGTTAGCTCTTATACCAATTGAAATCATAAACAAACATTAGAAAAGGAAGGGGGGGGGGGGGGGGGGAGGGGGTTTAATAGTGTTTCTAAATCTTTTCGCAAATTAACGCTTAGTAATTATTGCAGAGGTTAGACGATATGCAATAGCTATTAGACATTTGTGTTTTAAGGTAAGCGTTTAGAAAATAGTTTTAAGCAATAAAGAAATAACACAAGTTTACTTCGAAAGATAACTGTTACTTAGAGATAGTTGACTTTGTTGAGATTAGGTGGCTTCTCGTACGAAGGCGTGTCTTTTCACGTCTTGAGAATAACAACATTTATTTCGTAGTTAAAGCTTGTACGACTATGGAAGGACATAAAGCATCAGGAAATATTCCAAGAATGTCTTCCTCTCTTACAAAGTACTTTTGATCCTTGTGTAATGCTTTTGAGTATATCTTGGTGTTGTCAATATCTGCATAAATAAAGAGGGAAAAAGTAGTGTAGACAAGGTACAATACATACATGTATTTAATGATCTATACATTAATATAATGTTGAGGCATGTTTCGTATGATAAGCGTTTCGTGCAAGTCTGAGAGTTTTCAAGTAATGACTATTGACAAAATGTAGCGCTTAGGGCTTCTTTTACTATACCTGCTTTTGACAAATGTTGTTTATTCTTTTATACTTTCCATGTATGATTTGTTTTATAAGTGTTTAGCAAGAATATTCTAATTTGAACATCGTCCAGACACTATACGTCTCTAAATGATATTTTGTTGAATGTTGTTTGTTAAACTTCAAAACTCTGAAATGTTAGATAATCTATCCTCTTTAGACGATCTTTTCATAACATAACATTCACGTCAATCATAGTTATTTCTGTCGCCTCGTCTCTCGACTCAATGTCTCACTTGGTTGATCAAAAAATGGAAGAGCCATCTGACGATACTAACGACGACGATGCATCATCGGCATACCCTCGACCTCTCCTCCCCTCCGATTCTTTAGACGAAGACAAGAGAATGATAGACATTATTATCTTAGATAGAGATTTAGACGTTCGGTTCTTCACATAAGGTTGAGAGCAATGGTGAAATGACGTTCAACCCCACTTCTATTTATAATAAAAAATGGGTACGCCAACAAACTACCCTTAATCATTGAATCAAGAAGGATCTAATGATCCACATCTTGCGACCTTTCATTTCCTGGGATGCACGAATACCAATGTGCATGTGTCCCCTTCCCAACAGTTGTAACTTTCCCTCAACTGTTACATCTTCTCAAATCATGGCCAGTGGTTACAACTGTTCGATTGATCAGTCGCAAAGACAGTTAAAACTCCCAAGAAGCACCCAACATTTTTCACAACAAATCCCTTTGTATATCAGTTTGGGGGACCTGTGTATTGTATGGCTGTTTGGTGAACCTTGGACCTAACGGTCCAATTAGGAACATCACAACAACTAACCAAGAGACTGAGCTGCTGTAGCATACATATTGAATGGTCACCCTTAAACAGCTATTAACCCTGATGGAGATTAGTTTATGGCAAAACACGATTAACACCTATTGGACCATGATTAGGCCATCAGTAATCCAAAGTTCATTCTAAAATCTATAAATACAAGTTTCAGATAAAGAGGTAGGTGATCACATTTATTATGCATTAACTATTGAACTAGTTGAATCTTTGCTTTGACATCAGAGTACCTTTTGCATGTAACCTTCTAATTAGACCATACAATTTAAAGAACGAACGATAATGAAGATGAATGTTAGAATACACGGAACCTGGAGCATATAACCTTGCCCATAATTAAAACAATTAGTAAATATGTTCCATTTTGTGGTACAAACAATTTAAAATTCAAATAGTTTCAAACAAATTTAATACTTTTGGGAAAATCTAAGATAAAAATATACCATTTTTAACATATTAAGTACATAGATTTTGCGATGTCTCGAATAGATTTACTTTTATCTAATACTGATATTCAATCACTTCATGTCACGGTGATTGATTTCTCTGAAAAATATTTATATACGGATAATTGCACGAGACATCTTTGATTTTTCTGTGAGTTTTTCTTTATAATATATTCAACTTTCTCGTCACTGTGAAATTTTGACTCAATTAGATTTTTGACATTACCATATTAAGTTGAGCATTAGATTGTCACTGCAAGCGCTCTCTTTATGGAACACATGAAGGCAGAAAAGGAGCACTCCCTTAAAAACTAAAAGAACAACATTGAACTAAAAGGGTCAAATTGTGAAGTGATAATGCAGAAAGAGAGAACAAAAACAGGTATGAGCAAAAAGTATGTTTTAGCATCAGAAACATAACATTCATAATTTTTTGTTCATCAGTGCAGCACCATCACCAAGAACCATAATAACTGAATCCAATACACTCTGATAATGTCAAGGTATTATTACAACAATAACATACAAAGTCCTTGAACGTGGACCTGTTATTATATGACTCTAAAGTGTGTCCTTAGTATTTTACTTATTAAACAGAAACTCCTTCAGCATAGGACTTGTCACATGTTTTACATCTTCTAGCACATTATTCACCGTCCCAGAGTTCTTCAACAGTCTTATAGACCTCACTGCTTTCATGAACAAATAACCCAGTACCCGTTATAAGTCTTTCCTGCATGAGTAAATTCCATGTGTTAATCAATAGTTGAAGAGGAGATTATGAGAATAAATTTTTGCCGGAGATTAAAAAATAAGAATTTATAACATATAAGTAAATGAAAATTTTATCTTAAAAATTGATCATGTTGTTGTGTTAAACTTAAAATCTACTTTTTATAATATTTTGAAACAAAACAGAATAATACTTGCCTGTTTAATTTCGGAAAACTTAGCCATCAGGTCCTCTGGAATAGACCAGTTGAAGATATCAAAATTTTCCTTGAGCCTGGACTCATTAGAGGTCTTTGGTAGCACACTATGACCCGTTTGAATGCCCCACCGAAGGGCTACTTGAGCTGGTGTTTTCCCCAGTTTCTCAGCAACTTTATTGAGAACAGGATTCTTAAGCACTTCATCACTGCTACGATACTCTTGTGTCCCCAATGGAGAAAATCCCTTGAAAGGAATTTCATTGTATTTGTAACAGATAATCAGCAATCAGAATAAAGGTATTTGACATACATATATATACACCATCTGAAGTACCAAAATCGTCACCAGTTTTCTGAGAAAAGTTTATCCAAAATGCAGCAAATACATCATCATCTATAGTTAACACTCAACGAATATGTAATGAATAATTGAATCCAACTGTATGAATGAAGCATAAAGGTACTTAAATGTGTGATATACATACAGATAGGTGAATTCCTTTGGATTCACAGAATGCATGCAACTTTGGCTGCTGCCATTGTGGGTGGCATTCCACTTGGTTAACAGCAGGAGGCACTCTTGCTATATCCAACAAATCTTGAAGCTTTTTTGAAGAGAAATTGCTCACTCCTATGGCTTTAGCCTTGCCTGAGTCATAGAGAGCTTCCATTGCTCTCCATGTGCTTGGTATGTCATGTTGTACAACATTTTCAGGTTTTACTGACCCCTTTTTCATCTTCACTGGCCAATGTATCTAAAGATTGAACCATTTCAAATTTCAGCTATAACCTATAGATTTGTTGCATATAACCAAAAGAAAAACTGAATTGTGAAACCGTGAATGGACTCAAAATGTTTGATATTCACATCTACAATAGAAATTCACAAAGCAGAAATGGAAAGAATGCACATACTAGATAGAGATCTACGTAGTCAAGTTGCAATTGTTGTAAAGTTCTTTCAAGTGCTTTTGGTACATCTTCTGGATCATGATCTGTGTTCCTGTGTATAGTGTAAAAGCAGAGAATCTGTATTGAGAAACTGAATACAAACATATACATATCCTTCCAACATTATGAAATTTTCCGAAGAATGAGAAGACACTAAAACCAGAGTTTCGAGGTAATCCACAAGTCCTCACGCTTCACAACACCACTTTCAAAAAGCTTCTTCAGAGCAGAACCAATCTACAGAAACCAACTTTCTACAATCAAACAAAAACATATTTTGACTATACTAAACGAACTTTACTAGAGCAAAACGAACTTTCTATATAGTTTGACTATATAAGACACCGAACTTTACTAAAGCAAAACGAACTTCTTTGCAACTATAAATTCTAGCATGTAAGTATTTGCTGAGACATATCACAAGCACTTGATGATCTATGGAAGGCGGATTTAGTAGGAAGATTCAACAAAAATGAGATAAGAGTCCAAACCAGTTATAACCTAAAATCAGTAGATTTAAGAATTTCTTCTGACAGTGATCCAGTGAGGAAAATGGAGTTCTAGATTCATTATCATATGTTCATATAATCAAAATTCACTATCCTCAAATTAAATTACCTCGGCTTGATTAGAATAGGCTTCAGCACAGTCGATATGCCTGTAACCCACCTGAATTTACCATCACCACATACAATAGTTAGAAAACTCTTCTTGGGTTAGATCTTCTGCATAAAATACTACAAACAAGAATTGTTCACCATTCACAATCTAAACCAAAGAACAGTCTAAAATGAAGTATATAAAATATTATAAATAGTTAAAATGGATAATTCACTTCTAATATACCTCGACGGCACTGATTACAGTACTAGGAATAACCGCATATGTGCCTAACCCAATTGAAGGTATCTTGGCTCCTGTGTTCAATTCAAATAAACTAACTGCATCGGACATTTTTCTCTACTTTGGTAACTTTGAAAGGAACTTCGAAATGATGCTCAATCAAGTTTGAACAGAAAATTTTGAAGAGAATGAAGTTCATGATGGAAACTATTGGTTGCGAGGATTTTATAACCTCAAAATCTATGAGTGTGACGTCAGGGTGTGTGCATGTGTCAAAGTGGCTTTGGCTGATGCGTAAGAATTTAAACAAAAGGAGCCGCCAGGGTCCACTCATTTAACTTTTCTCTTAGATTATTAGGAAATAAATTTTTAGTTTAGTGATGTATTTAGTCTCTAAAAATGATCTATATAGAGATATAATTTTAAAAGCTGCTTTTTAGTCACTCAAAATTAAAACATATATAATTTTAGTTACTGAACATTAAATTTGGAATATCAAAACATTTTTAAATTTTTGGTCTTAAAACTTAAATTATAAATCTTAATTTAAATTTAGTATTTAGTAAGTGTTCATAATTTTTTTTTCCAATTATAAGGGGCTAAGATAATTTATTTTTTTGAATTAGGAAGATTATAACAAAAATTACTCCCAAATTTAGAAACTGAAATTATAATTAAATATTAAATTGAGTATATTATTTTTCCAAGACTTAAGAAGACGGTAATTTAAAAGTGAGAAATATAATTGTTGAATAATTAAAGAGTGTTTTTCGAAATCATGATATTGTAGAGATAAAAACTTTATTTTAACTACATGTTTTAGTTTCTTTATTTAATGGCTTAATAGTCTTTTTTGTCCCCAAATTTGTTTATTTTTCTCAAAAAGGTCTTTGGTTTAAAAAAAGTGTTAAGTTGGTCCTAAGTTGGTAAATATTGTGTCAACATTGTTCCTTCCGTTAAATAGAATCGAACGGAGTTAATGCATTGATTATCTGGCGAGAAACAATGTTCACGTGTTATTATTTAGATGTATGCCTACTGACCTGTGTTATGTAGTTAGAGGTTGAGGTGGATATTCAGAAATTGGGTGTTTAAAATTGGGGGGAAAACTTAGTTAGTTGTTAATTCTTGCTTCTTTCTTGTTTTCTCTCTGCCAATTCAAATTCCTCCTTTCTCGAGAAAATCTTCACGCTCGTTTTCCTGGGATTTCTCGTTCCACGTTCCTGGCGATCGGAACCAGGGTTTCAATCTCTGTTCAATTTCCTTGCCTTTCCGTTTGCTCGTGAGTTCTCAATAGGTTAAGAAAAAACCTACTCAGGCCTTCGTTCTTTCATTCCCTAGGAGTTTCATTATTCGATTCAGGGTTTAATAAAATAAATTCACTCCCTTGCGGTTCGTAAGGCATTTCAAGATTTAATACTCGGGTCATTGCCAGGATATATTGTGAATTTGGCTAAGCCTCGTGAGTTTGGGGTTTGGATTGCACAATTCTTGGCGATGACGTTTCAATTTGAATGCAATTAGGGTTTCGAGGTGCACGAATTCATTGATGTGAATGATTGCAATGACATGATAGTTAAGCGGACGATGAAAGCCGAAGCACCGAACTTGAAAAGATGTAAGATTGACGGGACCGAGAATGTGATTCAGAAGAAGCGTAGGGTGAACAGGTTGTTCTCGTTGGGAGTGTCGGGGGATGCTGAATATTTCAACAATGGTTCTGGTTCTTGGAGCAGTGAAGGATCATATTGGGGCGGTGGTGGTAAAGACAACTAACTGAGTTTTTCCCCAATTTTAAACACCCAATTTATGAATATTAACCTCAACCTTCAATTAAATAACACATCACTAGGCATACATCTAAATAATGACACATGAACATTGTTTCTTGCCAAATCATCAATGCACTAACTCCGTTTGATTCTATTTAACGAAAGGGACGACGTTGACAGAATATTTACCAACGTAGGATCAACTTGACACTTTTTTTAAACCAGGGACCTTTTTGAGAAAAATAAGCAAATTTGGGGACAAGAAAGGCTATTAAGCCTTATTTAATTTAAGAATATATGAAGTGTAAATTTTTAGTATACATCTTTATTACGAAGATTTTCTTCGTCCCCACTTCGATATCATCTTCCTCCCTCTAACATTGCCTTTCATATATGCTTTTAATATTGTTATAAGAATGAGTTAGGATCAAAAACTTTTATAACAAACACTTTAGAGATACTATAAGTATGGCAAAAGTGTAGTAGAATATTAGCTTTGATGATTCTACATAGGAGAATACCATATAAACTTAGTTTTATTTCTCTTTTAGTAAGTAAATTTTCTTATAATGGATTTTTTTCATGTTATATAAAGTATAAGGATTGAGTTAAATATATGGAGCAGTAGAAGTGTTATAAAAATTGAATTTAACGATGTATCACAAAGTATCTTCCAATTGCATAGTGTTATTGGTGTATATCATAGAGTTTCACCCGTAAGTTACAGTTATGTTTTCACTATTTGTAGGTTGCTTTAAGTTCGATCACATATAAATAGGTGTTTTTTCTCACCTCCAAAAAGACACAACTCTCACATATCTCTTCTTTCACTCTAAGTTATTTTTTTCTCTTCTCTTTATCTTCAATCTTAGGTTTATATTTCCTTCAACTCCCACTCAACATGAATGCACCAAATCTAAACAACACTTCCTGAATCAACTTTCCAAAAATGTGTTCAGCAACTTCAAGAACTTCTCCACGTGGCTGCGGTGCTTTTCATGTTAACTTCCAATTGTCATAGTTGAATTATGAAATTGCATGGAGAAGGGAAACTATAAAACCTTAGCTCTCCTTTGTGTTAAGAACCTTTGAATAAATGAAGAATTATTTTCTATTGATTCAGTCTAGAACATTCTTCCTGCTTGAAGGTCACAAATAAAAAGCCTTTCTCCCGAGTTAGAAATCCATTCCTAGCATTTTCTACACCAACTGCATCATTATTTTGCTCATATTTCTTATCACGTTTGCTTCCTTCGGTCATCATCACTAATCAATGTTATAATATATTAATATTATAATATTGCAAAAGTTAATGTTTTGTTTAAAAACACTAATTGTGAGATTGAATTTCAGAACATTGATTTACAACGTTAGTATTTTAATTGGCAACGAAAACAAAATTTATTGAGCAACGGTCAAAATTTTTAAAGTGCTTCAATGTTAATTATTTTGCTTTTATTGTTTTTTTTTTCTTATATTATTTCCTAGCTCTATAAATAGAGAGTTTTTCCCCATCCATTCCAAGACACATCAAAAGCAATTTTTCTCATTCTCTTCTTTTCTTAGTTTCATTCTTTAGCTCTTTTTATCTTCAAAAAATTATTCTGGGTTATTCTATACTCTTTTTAGAGATCCTTGCTAGTTCTGAGATCTTCAGAAATATTTTGGGAAGTTCCTGTTGTATCCTTGGAGGCTTGCGCAATACACTGTGGATAAGTCCTTAAGGATAGTGAAACTACAAGCGTCGGGAAATTTTGTTCGTGATTCTGACAGCTTTTTACAACAATCTTAAGGACTCATGGTTGACATCAACAACATGCCTTCGGAGAGCTAAACCATTGCTTCTGGAACCCAGACGGTCTTTGCAAAATCACTTCCTGACGTGTCAAAAATCGAGGTTTTCTTTGGACAGAACTGCCAACGTTGGCAAGAACGTGTGTCCATCCTTTTAGACATGTATGGAGTTGTTGTTGCTCTTTCATCTCCGAAGCCCGACTTCACCGTTCCTTCAAACTCAAAACTAGTTTAAGAGTGGACTTATGCGGACAAGGTATGCTGACACACTCTCCTTAGTGCACTTTTTAATGATTTTTTTGATGTGTACTGTTCCTACAAAGAAGCAAAAGATATTTGGGACTCGTTGATTCTCAAATACACTACTAAAGATGTCGTCAGACAAACATTCGTCATAGGAAACTATTACCGTTGGGAGATGATTCAAGACAAGGACATAAAAACTCAAATCAATGAGTACCACAAGCTGTTGGAAGATATCAAAGCAGAAAATATTTTACTACCGGATCAATTTGTTTTAGAACTTCTGATCGAGAAATTGTTGTCATCTTGGACAGATTACAAACAACAGTTGAAACACAGGCACAAACAAATGTCTCTAATAGAACTCATTACACGCATAATAATTAAAGATACCAACAGGAAGAAGTTTGCTACTACAAGGGCCAAAGCTTTATCTACGAAAGCAAATATGGTAGAAGTAAAACCTGCTCCCAAAATGTACGAATGCAAACTTGATCACAAAAAGAAAAATAATTTTCTTAAATCCCGTCCCAATGAATCTAAACTCATCTTTAAGAAGGAAATTGCTTCATATGTGGGAAGTCGGGCCATCATGCATCACAGTGCAGGCATAGAGCGAGAAACGACAATCCTCCTAGGGTCAATATAGCCGAAGGAGATGACATTATTGCTACGGTTGTTTCTTAAGTAAATCTGATGACCAATGTGAGCAAGTGGGTGGTAGACTCTAGCGCTACCAAGAATATCTGTGCAAACAGAAGTGCCTTTACCTCTTACACTAGTGTAGGGGATGGAGAAGAACACGTCTACCTCGGTGATTCCAGGACCACTCCTGTTCTGGGAAAAGGAAAATTTCTTCTCAAACTCACATTTGGAAAGACTTTGGCCTTGAGTGATGTGCTACATGTGCCATAAATCAGAGTTTATTTAATCTCTGTAGCACTATTGGGAAAGATGAGGGTTAAAGTGTCATTTGAGTCTGACAAGATCATTATGACAAAAAGTAATGTTTTCATGGGGAAGATATATTATGATCAAGGATTCTTCATTCTAAATGTTTCTGAAAATATTAATGAATCAAGTTCTTCTGCTTATATTGTTGACTTGTATGATATATGACATGTTAGATTAGGACATGTGAACTCCTCGTATGTTTTGAAATTGCAACGACTAGGATTGATTAATATGCATGATAAACAGAGTAGTAAATGTGATATATGTGTAGAATCTAAATTAACAAAGAAAACATGTTTTTCTGTAGAACGCCAATTTAAACTGTTAGGGTTAATTCATACTAATCTAGCTGATTTGAAACAAACCATGTCTAGAGGACGTAAAAATTATTTTGTGACCTTTATATATGATTATTCTAGATACACCAAAGTTTACTTAATGAAATATAAAGATGAAGCCTTTGATGTGTTTTTAAAATATAAAGCAGAAGTAGAAAATCAATTGAATAAGAAAATTAAGAGGATTAGATCAGATAGAGGTGGTGAGTATGTACTGTTTAATGAATTTTGTGTTAAAGAAGGTGTTATTCATGAAGTGACCCTACCATATTCACCTGAGTCTAATGGAGTAGCTGAGAGAAAATATAGAACCCTTAAGGAAATTATGAATGTTATGCTTGTTAGTTCAGCTGCACCTAATAACCTTTGGGGAGAAGCCTTGCTTACTATATGTTTTTTACTAAATAGAATACCCCATAAGAAAACCGGTAAAACTCCTTACTAGTGTTGGAAATGTTATCAACCTAACCTTAAATATCTAAGAGTGTGGGGTTGCTTAGCTAAGGTGATGTTACCTGATCCTAAGAAAAGGAAAATAAGCTCTAAAACCTCTAATTGTATGTTCTTAGGTTATGTTGAACATAGTGCTACCTATAGATTTCTAGTTGTTAAAAGTAACATACTTGAGAGAAATTCTATAATGGAGACGAAAAATGCTGAGTTTTTTGAACATGTGTTTCCCTTAAAGGTTAGTGAGATGTTTCAACCTGTTGATGATAATAATAATAGTAATACCATGAATGAAGATTTGAGAAGAAGTAAAAGACAGAGAAAGAAAACTTCCTTTGGAGATGACTTTTATACTTATCTTGTTGATAATGATCCAATTAATCTTTGTAGAAGCTACTAGTGCTCCTGATGCAAAACAGTGGGTAAGACCATTAGAACTGAAATTGAATCAATTCAGAAAAACAATACTTGGACTTTAGTAGATTTGCCTAAAGGAGCAAAACCCATTGGTTGTAAGTGGATCTTTAAGAAAAAATATCACCCTGATGGATCCATAGAGAAATATAAGGCAAGATTAATAGCAAAAGACTTTACTCAAAAACCCAACATAGATTGTTTTGATACTTTTACTCTTGTGACTAGGATTTCCTCTTTGAGCGTTATTAGCTCTAACAACTATCCATAAACTAGTGATACATCATATGAATGTTAAAACAACCTTTTTGACTGGTGATTTAGAGGAAGAAATTTATATGACTCAACCTAAAGGGTGCGTTGTACTTGGTCAAGAGGATAAAGTATGCAAACTCTTAAAATCCTTGTATGGGCTAAAACAAGCACCAAAGCAATGGCATGAAAAACTTGATAATGTGTTGCTTTGTGATGGGTTTTCACCTAATAATGTTGATAAATGTGTGTACTTTAAGTTTGAAAATGGTGATTGTGTCATTATATACTTGTATGTGGATGACATGTTAATATTTGGTACATGCAATGAGATTGGCGCTAAAACTAAATTGTTTCTAGGATCAAAATTTGAAATGAAAGATATGGGTGAAGCTAATGTGAATTTAGGTATTAGAATCATAAGGAAGGGAGATAGTATATTACTATCTCAAGAACAACACATTGAGAAACTTCTTAAGAAGTTTGGATTTTATCACCTGAAACCAGTGAGTACCCCTTATGATGCTAATTCTAAGTTAATAAAAAATAAAGGAGAATCATTATCTCAGCCTCAATATGCCCAGATAATTGGGAGCTTACTACACTTGATGAGCTTTTCTAGACCTGATATTGCTTATGCAGTAGGTAGACTGAGTAGGTACACTCAATGTCCAAATCAGGAACATTGGGATGCACTTGCTAGGCTTATGAGATACTTAAGAGGTTAATGGATTATGTCGTTGAATATAGTGGATTTCCCGCTATACTAGAAGGGTACAATGATGCTAACTGGATATCTGATTCATATGAGACAAAATCCACTAGTGGTTATGTATTCACACTTGGGGGTGGTGCGATTACATGGAGATCAGCCAGGCAAACAATTATTGTAAGATCAACAATAGAATCTGAGTTTGTTGCTCTTGAGATGGCTGGTAATGAGGCTGAGTGGTTGAAAAATTTCTTAGCGAACATTCCACTAAGAATGAAACCAACCCCATCGGTATCAATACATTGTGATTGCCAATCGGTAATACCTATAGCTAAAAACAAGAATTACAATGGAAATAATAGACATATACAATTGAGACACAATTTAGTGAAGCAGCTGCTAAAGAGTGGAACTATTTCCATTGATTATGCGAAGTTGGAACGGAATCTAGCAGATCCTCTGACAAAATCCCTGGGAAGACAAATGATATTAGAAACATCGAGGGGAATGAGACTTAAGCCACTTGCAAACAAACAAGTGATGGTAACCCAACCTTTGTGATTAAAGATCCCATGAATAAGGTTCATATGGGTAAAAATAGGTCACTTGTTAATTCTGATAATACTAAATTGATTTTAATCAATTATGTCCATTCCTATGGTGTGTGTGAAAGTGCTAGAAACTACATTATTGAGAGGTTAAACTTTGTTATTAAAATTCTATGTGGTGAAAGAATTTTAGTTTAAATAAAAATTTTAATGATTTTCATATCCCTTATGGGTGGTGTATGATTTGCAGCATACACTTGATGAAATCAACTATATGAGGATCAAGTGGGGTCGCTTGCATGAGATCTTGGCATGATCTCTAGAGCACTCATGAATATCGGGCACGCGCATGGCCTAGTAAGCGTAACACAGTGATAACAACAAGGATTGTGGGGGTGTATTGTGATTGAGAAACCTCTAACACACATCAAGTGTCTTTGGTTCATATAGCTTGCTATACCAGCTCTGATGCATTACATCCTATGAGACCTAGAATAAAAGTTCTTATCTTTCTTTTATTGTTTGAACTATTTGAGTCAAAGACTGTTTCTTTCAACTCTCTTTTGCAATATGTGGGGGATTGTTATAATATATTAATATTATAATATTGCAAAAGTTAATGTTTGGTTTAAAAACATTAATTGTGAGATTGAATTTTAGAACGTTGTATTACAACGTTAATATTTTAATTGGCAACAAAAAAAAATTCATTGAGCAACGGTCAAAATTTTTAAAGTGCTTTAATGTTAATTATTTTGCTTTTATTGTCTTTTATTAGTTTTGAGATCCTCAGAAATATTCTAGGAAGTCCCTGCTATATCCTAGGGGACTTGCGTAATACACCGCGGATAAGTCCTTAAAGATAGTGAAGCTACACGCCTCAGGAAATTTTGTTTATGATTCTGTCAGCTTTTTACAACGATCAATTCACTCCACTACATCAATTGTCTTTCATCCTCCATTCCAATTCAAATTCCAAAGTTCAGAGAAAAAGTTCATATTGAATTACTTCCACCAGCAAAATCAGAAAGATCTTCTTCCATCAGCTTTGAAGTTTGAAGTTGGAGATCATGTGTTTATGATTGTGACACCAACCGTAGGAGTTGGGAGGGTTATTAAGTCAAGGAAGTTGTCATCAAAGTTTATTGGGCCATATCAAGTGTTTGGAGGGTTGGTCCAATAGCCTATGAAATAACATTACCACCTTAGCCCCCTTCCCTCACAACAACAACACACAACCACTAAGCCAGGGTCCCTTTCACTAATATCATAACACAAACATTAATATTTAAATATTACTTCATGCATTTTTGAAAATTAAAAATAAAAAAAAATAATTAATGGTTATTCACTTTCTTAACATTTTTTTCATCCAATAACACGTCATAAATAATTATTGACTATCATAAAATATAATAATAAAATGAAAGAGATTTTTATTTATACGACTCTTACAGTTGTTACCTTTGTCTACATTGCCTTTTCTGAGGTCCAATAATGCCTTAAAGAAAAAGCTTGATTAAAGTAGCACCCAAAAAAATGAACGCACTAGATTAATGGATTTAAAAAGAGAGAAAGCCATAGATAGGAAAAGAAAATATAAGAGGCATTATTAAAGGCCATATGAAAAATGAAGAAAGAAAAGGAAGCATATAGAATATAGGATATATTAGTGGACATCGGTTAGGGTTTTGACTTCATCTGGAGTTCGATAAGAGTTTCAAACAAATCGACAATGGTTTCTTTGCTAAGAAAAATGAAGAAGAAAGAAATAAGGGTGTGAGATGGGGAGACAAAACTATGTGAGGGTTTCTTCTATCCAAGAAGAAGGAAGAAAGAAAGGTTTGTAGGGTTTCTTTTATCTGAGAAGAATGAAGAAGGAAGGGTGAGTGAGTTAGTGATTGATTTTGGGGATTTCTTCTTTTTCAAATTAGAAAATAAGATAAACAAACTGGGAGATGAAAATTTAGAAACAATGTTTTTTCACTAGCTTAGATAAAAGTTTCAAAAATGAGAAAAACTAGAAAAGAACATCATCTTAATAGGGAATTTTTTTTAATATATAATTTTTCAAATCTGTATGTAAAATCAATAGGTAAAATTTATTTTTATTTATGTACGGACTTGAATGGAGATGTTAAAATTGTATTGTTCATTGAGTGTTTTAAAAAGGTCACTTTATCATTTTTATAATTTTATTTTATATTATATGTGCATTTTGCTAATTTTAGGACTATGTATTTGAAAACAATTGCATATATGTGTTTATTTAGATCTAGTGTATTTTCTAAGATAAATAACAAGTTCATATATTACTTAAATAAATAATTTTCTTTAAATTTGATAATCATTTATCCTATTAATAATACAGTTTCTTTTTTACTTTTTTCACATGGTGTTTCCTAAATTTTCGCTTAAAATTAATATGCGAACCATTGTTGCCCTTATATAATCCCTCCAATAATTTATAATAAAACAAACCTCATTTCAACTTTTTATCCCATAGTTATTTTTGCATAAAGTTAAAAAAAAAGTGGAGAAAAGCAAAAAGATTCTGGATAACAGTAAGCAAGCATTAACTTTACCGTCGATTCCCATCCATTGCCACTACTCTAAAGCTATCTTCCCCAAATACTCATTCTTTTGATTCTCATTCTCCTCTCTCTCAAAGCTGCTTTCACAGAAACCCAATTTACCTTGTCGGAGAGGGTGATAAACAGAGGAAAATCTCCCCAATGGAAAGACTCTGAAATTAGGGTTTTTTGGTTGAAGAAGAAGAAAAAGGAAGGGATGATGAAGCGGCTGTGGGGTGGGCCCGGAACGATTAGCGGGTTCCTCTTGAGGTTTGGGCAATGTGCGTTTGGTGCCGCTTCAATTGCTCTTATGGTCACTGGTTTTGGCTTCTCTAGCTACACTGCTTTTTGGTATACCACTGTTCTTCTATTTTTTTCCTTTTTATTTTCATTTTGCCTTGAAAAATAAGTTAAATTGAATCAAAGTTGATTATGTCTGTTGTTTTGAGGGTTTTCAAGTTTAGGGTGTGATTGGATTAGGGACGGGTCGGGTCGGTGGGGTGGGAGTTAATATTTCATTTCTAGATTTAGTAAAAAGAGTCTGTTTTGCAAAGGAAAAACTTCTACATTACCATTTTTAGAAGTGGAAAATTAGAAGAAAAAAATGAAATCAATATTTCCAAATTGAAATAGTTTGGTCTGTTCGGAGAAAATCCTCTAAAAGGAGCTTGGAAGAAAAAACTAACAAGAAAAAAAGTAAAATAAGTTTTACCATTGGTAAAAATAACATATTAAATAGAAAAATTGGAAAAGTTACATGAGGGAGTTTCTATGAATAAACATGTGGAGAAATTCATTTAAGATTTCTTTTTTCTTATTTTTTCTTTTAAGCAATCCCTATTTTTGAGATCATTTATAAATGTTACTATTTGTTATTTTCTTTATAATTTGATGTCTAACATTTTGTACAAATACAGCTGATGCCACCATAGTTTAGGAGACTTTAAAACCCTATAGGTTATGGCTAAAATTGTAGATGTGGACCGAATTTTGAAAATTTGAAATTTAGCATTTGTGAATCACATATAGTGACAATGATGTCACTTGGGATTGAGGGTGGGGGTATCAAACAAAATAGAGTGAGTGAAAAATGGAATTTTCAGTTGACGGATGTGATGATGTTGTGTTGAACATGAGCGTAGAAAATTGAAGGGTGAACTTTATGTGAAAACTAGCTTGAAAAAGCTTTATTTTAATTGTGATTTACCCCAAATTTATGGGCTGTCAAACTAATTCTTAACAGTGAAGAGGAAGAGGAGTTACACTTTTGTTTTGAGTTTTTACCTAATTGAAAAAGAAAAAACAAGCGATGTTTGTTTATTCTGAATTTTCTAGTTTCCACTTTTCCAACCTACTGAATATTTCGTATAAGATATTAACATAAATCTCCCTGAGGCCAAATTAATGTAGGGAGGAGAGTAAAATGACCTGAACCAGTAATGGAATTACAAGAGCAAGGGTGAAGATGTGTTTGGTGTTTTCTTCAGTCAATCTAAATGTAGTTCAGATGGAGGCTCTTGAACGAAGTGTGTTTAGGGTGTGCTTATAGCTCTATAAATTATCCCTCTTTTTTTACTAGGTTTCTAGGTGAATTTATTTAATCAGGATGATGCATGACCCCCAGCTAAAAGCTCAAGCTTATGAGCTTGAATATGGGCTGGTGCAAAAATCCCTACGGGATTGAAAACTTTCATATTCATTTTGATGTATACTGCAATGTGGACTTGGTGGTTCATTTTTAGCAAGATGCTGATGGTGTGGTTAAAAGAGGGTGAGACAAGTTAGACTTCGTGTACAATCAGGAAAATAATTGAGCAGTCAGAATGTATAAAGGAGATGCATTGTTTGCATAATTTTTAGTTCTCAGTTTGAACATAACATAACCAATGGCACCTTCTACTTCTCAAATATTTGCTGGTGTTTCGGTAGACAACTTAATTAGGTATTTATTCAATAATCTATTTCAATTTTGAGTACATTTCATAAATTTGGGCTTGAAACTCGAAGATGAACTGGAAATTACTTATTAGACAAACTTTACCATGAACCTTATAGATATCAGCTAATGAGCCATTTTTGTAAGCTAAAATTTTCTCCATGAGACCTACACAACATATTAATTTGTTGCTTGTTGATAGAGTTAAAAATTTGAGTGAACAAGATCTTAACTGAGGTTGTGTTCAGAATAAACTAAAATTTGATATTATTTGATTTCAGTTAATTTGATTCAGAAATCAATTTCTTTTTTTGGAAATTATTAAGAAAGGGCTAGACTTGAATTGATTTGAAATCAAATGTTATGCTAGGAACTCCTCACTCAGAAAACCAAATTGGTATAGTTTTATTTTATTATTTCACTTGAGGTAGGCTGCAAAGTAATAAGGTTAAAGTAGTTTATTTATTTAATCAAATCAAATTCTGCCAAATCCTACTTATTTGGTAGGATTTATACATTAGAATGAATAAAGTTCATTGAATTTCACTAATGAAGTCAGTTCATATTTTTTAAAATTCCAAATGCAAGAAATGACTCCCATTTTTAATGTTTCAAAATACACTAAAATACTATCAAGTTAATCAAGCCACCTTAGCAGTGATTTGCAGTTTGTGCTTGTGAATTTAGATAAAACACAACTCAACGTTGTTGTAGTGTGGTTTTGGCGTCAAGGTGCAAATGACTTTTCACCACTACACACACCATCAGCGGACAACCATTGCAACCTCCCTTTTACTTCCGCCAACCACCCATTCCTCCATTTGCGATCTCTGGCAAAACTGAAACCATCTTTTCATTTACTAGTGTTAAGAACTAGACTTTAAGTTTAACTCAACTCCACAAAACCGGGTAAGGTAAGGTTTGCACCCACTTATATATTATAAATTGATCTTATTTATAGTCGATGTAGGACTTTCAACACCCCCCCTCACGCTGAGGTATATACATCTCGAGCGTGAGACTAGACGTTAATGGGTGGTTCGATAACGACATGATAGCGGGTGAAACAATATGCCCAACAAACAACAAATATCACTAGGATAAGCTCTAACCTGACTCTGATATCATGTTAAGAAATGGACTTAAAACCTAACTCAATCCCACAAAACCGGCTTGTAAGGTGAGGTTTGCACCGATTTATATATTATAAATTGACCTTATCTTTAATCGATGTAGGACTTCCAACATCTAGTAGGAGAGATTCTTAGCTGGTTGCTCAAGGAGTTAGGGTTTGAGGTGAACTGAGCCATATGGCCTAAAATATTTCTATGTTTTTTCCTTTAAGGTTTGTTGGGCTCCAATTTGAGTCCACCTTAGTTTTTCTAGTTCTTTTTTTTATTTTATTTAAAGCATAACATAACATATAACTAATGTACCCTAGCCTCTAAAGGCTCCTTGCTATGCAAAAGTATGGGGATGAGTCATTGTACCCGACCTTACCATTGCATCCGTGAAGTGATGGTTTTTTCGTATTCCAATCCATGACCAATTAATCACCAAGGCACATCTTCTGTTGTACCTAGGCTCACCTATCATAACATATAAACCAAAACTAACAGTGACCAAATACTCAATAAACCTTAACATACTCTGATTTGCTCTAGAAATTAGCTGTATTGTTTTTGTCTTGTTCCAAATACTACTGATATCGTGATGGTTTTTATAGTCAGTATCGTGATGCTTTGTTGATTGTTTTGAAATTGAGCAACTTGAGTGTTTAAGTCCAATGCACTGGATTCTGAGATAACATTATCTACCGGTTAAAAGTATACTACTTAATGTAATTTTCTTTTTATTTGTCTATTAAGTATATTAAATTGAAAGCGATACCTTTCTTTTTGTTTTTGTCTATAGATTGTCATATTTTCTTTTAAGCATAATTCAATGGCACTTCCTTGCACTTTCAGTTATTTAATTGCATCAATGGGACTTCAATTTCTTTGGAGCTTTGGACTTGCATGTCTTGATATTTATGCCTTGAGGACAAAGAGAGACGTGCAAAATCCAATTCTTGTCAGCCTGTTTGTTGTAGGCGATTGGGTAATACCACTCTCCTCATCTTTTTATTTTCGTGTAGAAAAATAAATTCAGTCACGAGCATGCCTAGACATTGAACATGAATTCAACTTCTATGGTTCGTGTTACCAAAAACTTGGACAGTTAGAAATACATGGAGTTAATTATTTTTGAATTGTGAATGTTAGTGTAACTTCGAGTTTTGTGAGATCCTATTTAAGTTGCAACATATAAACTAGTCAGTACGTGTCAATTGCAGCTTCATGTCTCGGTCAGGTTTGTAAACATAATATGCTTGTTAAAGAATGGCCAAACTTCAATTGAACATCATTTGCTCATTTATCAACCATGTAGCAATACAAAATAGTGTTTCTCTATTTGATTTATCTAATGGGGCAGGTGAAAAACTAAAACCTTATAGACAAGTCTGGCCTTCGATTTCTGTTTTTTTTTTTGTAATAATAATGAGATTGGAATCAATATTTCCCTTGTCTATAGCCACTTTGTTTTAATATTCTGATTGAAAATTGATGTGATAAGCTGGTGGGTCATATCATAGTGATTTATGAAATGCAGGTAACAGCAACTTTATCACTGGCAGCTGCATGCTCGTCAGCGGGAGTTGTAGTATTATACTCAAGAGACCTTAATATGTGTGCGACTACTAAGCGTCTCACATGCAACAAGTATCAGATTTCTGTAGCCATGGCTTTTGTCACCTGGGTTCTTACAGCAATGTCATCGCATGTGATGTTCTGGATCTTGGCCTCAGTCTAGCTTAACGTATTTCCTTTGCTAGATCCCAAGACCACCATAGATATCAAGGTATCTTGTTGTAAATTTTGTTGTATCAATACTTGCCACGACATGTAGGCAAATTTTTCCATGTTTTCCCTTCTCAAAACTATGATTGATTTTTCATTTTTCAACCTCGCCACGCCAACCTCAGTCCTAGATATAGTTGCTGGTTTAATGTAAAAGCTTGGACATGATTCTGTAAACTTACTTCCTTATTGTAACCAAGATATTCTCCTTGTGCTGGGTGCATGCGTTTTGTATATAATCTTGTTCATTTACCACCTCTAGCCACATTCCATAGTACTATAATTTAAAAACCATCATGTCTACAATTTGCCTATAATTTAAAAACCATCATATCATGGTTCCATATCATGCTTTCTTCCAAATTCCCTCCCTTTTTGTTGGCCCCGTTATCCATTAGCCTTGCGAATTTAACCACATTTTGTTCTGATTGACCAGTGTGTGATTCCACTTGTGTGCTTTAAAATCATTCCTCATTACACTGCTCCGTGATAGCAAAATAGCGTATCACTTTCTTCAAGGACTAAACCAGTCTTATTAATGGAAGGTGTGGATCTAAATATTATGAAACATCAACGAAAGTAAGGATGTACTCTACAAGATGAGCATGACCAAAAGGTTTTAGCAAAACCAAGATTATTTAGATTACAAAATGTTGAAATAATCTAAATTTCAAATATAGTTTAATCTCCATATTTTTATAAACAAAATGTTACAAAATCATACTTCAAATGCCAACCAAATCTAAGAAAGATCCACCCTATAAAATTAAAAACCTAATCATTCCATAAATTTCACCATCCTAACAACACATATAGAACAAATGACCCTTTGGCCATGAAACAAATACATCTTCATAAACATCATAACAGGTATTTACAATTGCACAATACAACCATGCAAACAAGCACGAGACTCCTTTGGAGTTATCCGCATGCTTGCAAGCTCAAACTAGGACCAAACTTGATCCATTAGAAGAGACAAACTTGAACACTTAACAATAAAGCAGTAACCACATTCATGTACTGACACATGTTGATGATGTTCATGTTGGAACTCTTGGGGAATTCAAGTGACATGAAGGGGATTGAACAGAAGAAGAAAACGTGATTTGGGTTGTAGAAGAACCAGGCTTAGAAGAAGAAGACGAAGAAGTAGAAGAAAGTAGATATTCTGATCCAAACAGAGAGGAAGCAGAGGTTTGAAATCTGCCTGAATCACCTGGAAGTTTCATGTATGAGTAAGAAGGTGAGTCACAAAGCCATGAAACTATAGGCCCTTGCCTTCCATTCTTGTATTGCATTATAGCTTTGTACACGAACGGTATGAGACCCTCCATTTTTATGTCTGGAAAACGGAGAAGAAACAGGGGAAAACAGGGGAAAACAGGGGAAAAACAGAGAAAGTGAAAGATTTTTTGTGGAGTTGGTCTGTGAATTGGATTGAGGGTGAGAGGAGAACAGAGAGGTTCTTGGGTTTAAAAGTGTGGGATGGTGTGTGTGTATTTGATGACGTGGAGTAAGAGCAGGAATTGGATTCCATCTCTTCACGCTAAGCCAGCAATATTTCAAGGGTATTTTGAAAGCTCTGTGCCAAAAACAAAAAATCTCAATGGAATCATTTTGTGTTCATCCCACTCTTTTTTATTATTGTTTGGGTGGTTTGGTTTGATGGAGTTTAAGCTTTTAGAGTAACATTGGTTGGTTTAATATGTTTTTGTTTCTTTTTTAATTTGACCACCATTTTCCTTGGATTATATCTCAAATTAGGGAATGTATTTCTAATTTAATTATTATTGTTTTACTCTCCAATATTCTTTTAACTTAATGGAAATCATACATATATATATATATATATATATATATATATATATATATATATATATATATATATATATTATCATCAATTTCTTGTTATATTCTTAGTTTATTCCTTTAAACATCTTCACCGTCATCAGTTTATGATACTTGTTTTGACTATCTTATACTTACCTAAAGCAATTTAAGAACTTCTATATTCTCTAATCATATTT
This sequence comes from Vigna umbellata, assembly GCF_029865625.1. NCBI lineage: Eukaryota > Viridiplantae > Streptophyta > Magnoliopsida > Fabales > Fabaceae > Vigna > Vigna umbellata. The sequence continues at coordinate 1,805,660 of NC_142175.1, forward strand.
AAATAAATCATATATAAATTTGATTCAATAATAACTTCATATTTATTGATTTATACTTAATTTTGTTTCAAATAAACCATAACCGCCACATGGCATGTTACGACCCATTAAAATTTTAAAAATATTGTTTTTTTAACTGAAGAGTATTGAAAGATACCAATGATAGAGATGGTGTTTTGCATATGTAGAAAATTTATAACTTAACCCTTGTGCATCTTTTAGTTTTATCTTTATTTTTGTTAAGATATATTGTCTTTATATTTAAATGACAAAATAAAAGTAAAAGGAGGCCAAACAAAGAATGTAAAAGAGACTAAAGGTAGCATAAACTAAATAATTATTTGCATATGAAGCCCTTACATTGTATGCAATTCACTTTTATTGAGAAGCAAATAATTAAAATGATTTTCCCCTCTCATTTTAATGTTATTTCAATGTTATCTTAGTCACTATTGTTGGTTCAGATGTTGTTTTAAAGTATGGTGGGTGATAAAAGGATTTGTTGATTCTATAGGGCCACTTGTATGTGTGTAGGATTTGGAGTATAAGATTTTACGAATCATGTTTCTCACATTGCCCACCCAAATTAATTATTTTAATGATGTTCTTCTCAGCAACTAACCTCAAAATCAAAAGGTTTTAATGCTTTCATTCAATCTAACAAATACCAATAATGATGATAATGATAATAATAATTATTAATTAATTTGTTGGAAACGTAGAAAAGGTCAAGATTCTAAAATTTCTTCATATCTTTTCTATGATTTATCTATCTTTAAAGTTTTACTTTAGGTGTAAAAGTTAATATACGCAAATATAATAATCTAAAACCAATAATAACTTGCGGTAGTATTTATATACTGACAAATTTAACCTACTTAGTATAAATTATATCATCCCTATGTCCTACAATAACTAGTTTATATAAACAAATAATCTTTGGTAGACGAAGATGAAAATATAATTAAACAAATACATTTAAATAGCATTTTTTATTTAAATTATATAATTATATCATCTCTATCAGTTTTTATATATCATTTGAATTAAAATGGGTTTCATCGTCATGAGAAGAATCTTGGACTTAAAGAATGGGATTAATATAAGACAATTAATGTCATTTTCCTCCTCCAATAAGAGTTTTGCTTCAAACATCATATCAATTCCCTTAAGATAAATCAAAATCAAAATCATGAGAAGAATCTTCCATTTAAATTAATGAGACAATCACACTATAACTTTCCTCCTACAATAAGAATTTAGCTTTATAATCATCTCAATTCTCTTAAGAAAAATTAAAATAAAGAACCATTTTACTAATATTTTAATTATTTAATTTTCTTAAAATAATATCCAAATAAAATTTATTAGTAATTATTAACCTACCATATCGTATCTGTTTCATCAATGAACAGATAATTAAATATTCATACTTATTATTTATAAATATCTATTAAATATATCAACTTAATATTATAAATGCTTTGCGTTAACATGATATAGTTGTAGAAAAGTTGTGTTATGAGTTTTTTGTGTGGAATGAGTTAGGTAAAGATGGAAAAGAAGAATATGTTGAAGGTTGAAGAAATCGTGGTGTGAAAGAGTAGTCTAAGGTGGTGTAAATTTCGCTATTGAACTTGCTTTGGAAAACAACAAATTAAACAACAACGTGAAGGCCACATCAACTTTTGCACTATTCATCTATCCATTATTGTTCATGCACCTCACAACTTTTTTCACTTTCAATCAGTTTTCTCACCAACAAAGAATAGGATGTTGATTATATCCACCATATATACTTCATCTACATTTCATCATTTGGTTTAACTGGTGGTTGTCTATTCTTCAGTTTAACTAAAATATCTTTTCATCTCTTATGCTTTTAGTATTTTTTCTTGTTATTTTATGTTTCGAATATTCTGCTTTAGTCTTTCAAATTTTAAAATGGGTAAATTTTATTGTTATACGAAAATACTTAAATTTCACGTAGTTCGTATTTATCAAACTTCTTTCACTTTAGATTCACGTTTTACTTTAGTTTAGTTTAGGGCTGGTTTTATTTTAGCTGTAAATAGAAGTTTAGTTTAGATTAGTTTCCCAGATTGAATTTTGTTTGTCCAGTTTCTTTTAGAAAGAGGGGTTGAAATTAGAATGAATTTTTTCTTCACCAAAATGCTATAATAAGTGAACTAGCCCTATGGTGAAAAGGCATAAATTTTGAGTTTAATTAAGATAGATTTTCAAGCTAAGAAATAATGAAGAAAAGTAAAAGATTTGGGAATGCAATAATTAATGTCTCGGCTAGATTCCTTGTCTTGTAATTAAGAGTTCATATATTTTCATCAAGCAAACTTTTCATGCCAAGCATGTTGTCTGTCCATGCAACCAGGTTCATTATTCGTTTCAAGAAGAGTTCTATTTCTTTGTCATATATCTTCATTCTTCTTCTTTGTACATTGACATTATTCATCTCATGATTATGAATGACTAATTTCGACGAGTATTGAAATTAAACTTAAACTTAAAGATCTAGGAGTTGGGTTTCGATGGTCAATTTAGGTTTTTCTTTCACTTATTGTTGAATTAAATTTTCCTTTTTTTAGTTGGTTCATTGGTAGTGTCAATTCAGGTTTTTCTATTTTCTTTTAGGGTTTGCGGTGATTTTCACTTTTCTACATGTGTTTTACTATACTATTTTTGAATCTATGCTAAGCTAATTTTTTTGTTTCGTTTGGTCGGTTCTAATTTTTTGTTCTTTTCGAATATGAGAAGTTCTTTTATATTCTTGGAGTGTTTGGTTATCTCTATATTTCTATTTGATTTTGTTTTCTATTTGCATTTTATGCTAAGGGGTATAGGTTTGGATTTTTGTGGGATTTCATATTTTATGGGTGTCTTAATCAAACTCATCCTGTCTCACTAGTTAATCTAAGTGAAAAGGGATTTATTAGGTTAAGAGAGTGTGTAAGTTGTAGCCTTTGGAAGAGAGAAAAGAAAGAGAAAATTTGTTCATATATTCACCAAAACTATCTCAATAAAGTTATGATTGTTGTTTCATTCATTGTTGGATGGTGTTGAAATTTTGACAATTGGTTTATGGTATGAGTGTCGAGTTGTTGTGATGATTGTTATGTTGTGTGGATGATATGTCTTTTTGTTGTACCTTGTACATTTAGGGTTGTACCTTTCGCCTATGAGAGGTGGTGAAAAGGTGATTCTCTTCGTTTATGAGAGGCGGCGGAAGAGAAGAGGTTTGAGTGTTATACTTTTCATCTTACAAGGTGGTGGAAAGGAAAGGATGTTTCACCCGTATGTTTCCAATTCGTTGTTGAGTATAATGATCAATGTGTGATGCATTGAAGTTTTTACTCGAAAGTCCTTAAGGAACAAGGGAGAGGTCTTTACTATGATGGCAGGTCGAACCATTCTATTTTGGTAAACAAGTTTTGTATGATAGGGTATAGGAGAATGACACTTGGATGTGGTGTGTTTTGGGTATGGCTTATATTTGAGGTGACCTTGTCTTGCAACACTAGGGCATCATTATCTTGTGGTGAAAATGTCATCCATCCCAACTATTGAAGACAAACATTGTCTAATAGATCTTTTCCCACGAATCCTATAAATAAAAGATCCCTTGGAAAGAAGAAAAACAAGGATAAACACACGAATAATGAAAGATCAAAGAAAAACTCACACTTGTGCAAGAACAAAAGCTCTAAGAATACACTCCCAAGCTTTATAGAGTCATAAGCTACATTTGTAACAAGAGAGAAAATCCTTCAAGGTATATTAGATTGAGTTGTATTGTAAACACATTCTCTTTGTGAGAATTATCATTTGAGACTTGTAAACAATTTGATTGATTGCACATTCTAAAGAGAATTCAAATACTTGGTGGTTAACTTAGTTGAGTTAAACGCCTACTAAACGTTGTCTAACGAAAACTAGGAGTGGATAAACTTAGACTAGACAGAGTAACAAGTGTTACTAAGATTGCCTAGGATAACCAGGAGTGGTGCTAATACTCAGTTCTAGTCAGTGTAACAGGTGTTACCAGGATTGACTAGTGTAACCAAGAGCGGTGTCAATACTCAATTCTAGTCAACGTAAAATGTGTTACAAAAATTGACTAGCGTAACCAGGAATGGTGGTAATACTCAATTGTAATCTTGTTGAGATTATAGTTGAACCATCTAAGAGGTCTTAGAGGAGAACTGGACATAGTTCAATTGAGTAAACCAATATAAAAATATTTGTGTGTTTATTGCTTTAACGTTACAAGAAATCTTATTTATAAACACTACAGTTGCTTGCAAAGTTATCGATAAACGCTCTTGTCATCAGATAATATTTTCTTTGTCTTTCTTAAAAGTTGTAGTAGTTTTGCTAAATGCTTGAAAAACACTCTATCTCTGAACATTGTATGATGAGTGCATATTTATGCCCTTATTTGACTTTTAATATTGAATTTTTAATTGGTTTTTGTACTTTAATAGAATATTTTAATTAAGATTTTCTATAATTGGGTTTATTTAGAATGAGATACAAAAACATGTTAAAAATAGTTTTTTAGTTGCATAAATGTTCTTTGGATATTTTGAGGTGTGTTAGTGTAGTTGCAACTAAGTTGAGCTCATTGAGGTGTGGAAATAAAATTGGGTAAAGTGTCATGGTACCTTAAAGATAAATCCAAGAATAGAAAATAATCAAGACCACAAGAAGTCAATTCAAGCATAACATGAAAAAGTGAAGAAATTTGGCTAAAACAAAAAGAGAGAACACACAAGAAAGTTGGATATTGCGGTTTCACTAGTACAAAAACAATGTATAATGTCACGCGTTCAACGTCTATCATTTATTTTCTTTAGTTATTTTAGTTTAGTAAATTTGTTTTTTTGGTTTTTTTATCATAATTTTTGCTTTAGGAAATTTGTTGGAAAATTTGTGAAACTAGTTGGGGAACGCTTCGGCTAAGGAAAGATAAGGTACTTAAGTTGTCCATTGAGACGTACCTCTCTTCCTAGAAGTCTACTAACAAGCTTTCAACTTATTTCTTTTCAGAAAACCTCTTTCAAAAATGAAAAATATATTTCATATAAAAATAATCAACAATGTGATTTTTCAAATGAATTATGATTACTATCCTCAAGTTGTCACATATACTACTGCACCTGATATAAGTAAGTTGACTATGCGTCAAATAAATGATCTATATCGTACATTATCTTTTTTGAAATATGAGCAACAACCATATGAACCATCTTATAGGGATGTTGGGTTATTAATGGATGGAGTGAAAGAGAAACTAGAAGTTATAGATGAAAGGTTGCGAGCTGATCAACGATGAAAAAATATTGTGTATGAGTGGTATGAAAATGACAAAATGTCATGCAACATGATCGAGGATGCAAGTAACAACAACTTTTTATAATTACTTATAAGTGCAAATTCCACCATATACTCATATCCGAGATTTTCTAATACTATAGAGTTTAGAGCACTTCATCATGACATAAAAGATGTACATCTAAAGTCGACTATTAGAGCAATACAAATGTTTGATGATTTAAGTCAACTAATGAATGACAAAGCTGGGAAGGTCGAGTTAGAATTTTTTTTTTGAAGATAATGGTTGAGCAGAACATTGAATCCAAGAAAATGAGAGAGGACATGGATCAGAGGTTGCATAATCGGATAGTTGATGTGAACAACATCAAGATTCAAAGATCAAATCAACAACCAACTATAGAATCACATCAAAATTAACTCTCTTGTACTATATTTGATATTAGTGAAGCCTGATTTATTGGCTTGTGTTTGAGTTTTTACTTCTTACATTAAATTTTTTTTTTCACTTTAAAAATATTAGTGTTCTCTTTTAGGAGTAATGTTTCCATTTTTTTTTGTTTCTCCTCATAGATTCTTTTAATTTTCACGGAATTATTTTCGCTACATACTTTAATTTTTAGTTGTTGTTATTGTTGTATCATCATTGTAGTGGTGTCAAACTCATTTTTGGCCCAGATCCTAACTCATTTTAAGGGAAGGGGGTGGGGTATTAAAAGTTTAGACTTTTTTTATTTGGTGACCCAATAAAAGAAAATTTATTTAAGAGTCAGATAAGGATAATTCTTGAATTATTGGTCAAATTAACACAGTTAATTATAGATTACCTAATTCAAAACATAATTTTGAATTCCGAAAGGATTGTATAATTTAGAATACAGTTTTGACTTATAGATTACAAAATTTGAAACTTCAAAATTATATTTTGTAATTTTGAGTTACACGATCTCGAGAACAAATTAAAATGTCAAATTAGTATTTTACGTTTTGTAATCTGAAATTCTATTTTCAAGTTTTAGAATATGCTATCCAAAATAAAACACTTATTTTACCTTTTTTTTCTTTCTTACAATTGCACAATAAATAATTTTCACATTTTTTACAATCTAAAAAGCTTCCAGATCACACAATCTGAAAAAGGACTCAAAATTAGATACCCATTTATGTTTGAAAACTAAAACATGAATGTCAATATATTTGATTTTTAGTTGATGGTGTGCCAAAATCTTGATCTTAAACTTGTAGCAATTCCCAACTCCTGTAAAGAACAAACAATAAAAGTAGAGACATGGAAAAACATTTAAATAATAAAGGTTGGAGTAAAAATTTGAAAAATTTAACAAGGAACAAAAAGGTATAAGGGTGCAGAAGGCAAATACTACATAATGGCTGGAAAGGCCCAAAAGGAAAATGAGCTAATAACTCAAATTTGTTAAAGATTTCCTTCAACTATTGCTTCTTACACCTCACATTTACTAACTTCACCATATAATAAGAGGGAAAGACTCAAACACCCTCTCTTACTACACCATAGTACCAATGACATTATTGCCACTGTCCTCATCATCACCATTGCTGTAGACTACTGTAGAGGAGGAAGAAGAGTGAGAGAACGCTGCAAGAAAAAAAAAAAGAAAAAATGTGGAAAACGTCATTCTAGAAAGTTTTTTCTAAGATGTATTTCATATGTTTTAGAAAGCTCTTTTGGGAATACATTTTATGAACGGGTGTATAGAAAAACTCATTCCATAATACGACTTTTGAAAAGCTTTGTTCAGAAATCCCATTTTGAAAAATTTATTCAAAAATACATTTCATAATATTTTGGAAATTTTGTTTCAAAAAGCACATTTCGAATAATTTATTCTAAAAGAAATTTTCTCCATAAATTTTGTTTTGAAAATATTGTTACGGAAATTCTAGAAAGTTTGTATCGAAATGTTTTCTAAATATATAACCGGAAGTTCCTTTTCAATACAAAATGGTCATTTTAAAAATTTCATTGGATGTGCAAATAAATAAATTATAGGAGTATAAGGAGTAAAAGCCCTTTTTCAAAAAGGGGATGTAGAATAACTTTATACTAATAAAATCCGATGGAGCATTCATTTTTACATAGATATCTTTTAGGAGTCCATATTCACACCGCTCTTATACCTCCCTCAAAATTCTTTGTTTTATTAAAAGTAGTCTTTTTGAAAATTAATTTCCGTTAAATTTTTTTTTTTGAAAAGTTATGACCAAACACAAATACAATATGGAAATTTTCCTAATGTAAAATCTTATATTAGGGGACTAGTTTTATAATAGTTGATATAACTACCTATTTACTTAAAATAAGGTCTACAATATTTTATATAAATTTGAAATTTATATTGTTCATTGTCTACTATTTTCATTTAAATTATAGATTATAGAAAAAAATAGAGAAAAAAAATGTTAGTGATAAACAAAATAAAATAAGAACCAAAATAATAAAAATTCTAACTATATTTGTCAACAACGCTGTCAAATTTGACAAAGCTATTGTTCACGTGATCAAATTAATACTACTAAACTATAACAACTTCAGTATTGCTAAGATAGTAACCGACAAATTAGAAAAGATAAATTCTACCCTAAGTCCTCTCCCAACTAATACAAAATTGATTTGTAACAAATTAGTTCTTATAAAAACTATATAAAAGAGGTTAGTCAAATAAAATAATACAAGTAATAAAAGATTAAAGAACAAAATAACAAAAGATAGAAATAAATAAATTTATAAAAAGATTTAAAAAGATAAAAACAATGATAAAAAAAAATAGGTTAATTTCACTACATTTTTGAAATAAGATTCATCATTGATTATCTAAAGATTATTGTTCAATTAATTATTATCTTAGATTTTCAAATTCATCCATGTAAATTCATATAAATTCTTAATTAATCTGTTGGCGTCTCACTTTTAACCAAAGTACATTCTCAATTAAATATTACTATATCTAATCATGTCTATTCTTTTACCGCTTATATCAAGTAAAAAACTAATTAACCAAAGTATTGTTAATTAATTCTTGTTAAAGTTTTTACCACTAATCCAAGTACATTCTCAATTATTGGAGAAAATAGATTCAATCACATGAAAGTTTCTAACTTTAATCAAAGTAAATTCTCAATTAAAATTAAAAACCTTTGGACTCACATGATTGATATGTTATGTAGATTTAACACCATGCTTAATTGCTATAGTGTAAAAATCATTAATTTTAATTGATTAAGAAGCAAAAGACATGGATAAAAACAAATCACAGCAAGAATCAAAAGAACAAACAAATTTATTTATCTAACCTCAGAATCCAATTAAGAAATTACAGTAAAAAATCAACCCCAAAGGCTTATATTTTACTCCATGAAATGTTCAAATAACATGAAAATATAAGAAGAGATGGTGGAGAACATGAGAGAAGAGAGGGTAGACAATTTGAACCCCCAAAGGGTTCCTAAGCTCCCCTAATGTGTTTCCCTAAGTCTCTTTATATAGAAATTGGATTGGGCTTTGTTTCAGGTTTTTCTGTTATTGTAATCTTCTTTATGATAATGTAATATCCTCCAATTATCTTCAAAATAATCTAATATCTTCAAAATATATTTGATTGTTGTGGACATATAAAAATATTTGAGAAGATATATGCTAGATTAAAAAAGATTTGGTAAATATTATCTTTTAATATTTACTAATATAGTTAAATAAGGTTTTTGATATTTTTCCCAAATTATTTTATGCATAAACATTTATCAATTCTCAAAGCCCTTTTAGTAGGAAAAAAATAGAGAAAACCGCAAGATCCAATTTTTGTTGCATCTTTCCTCTTTTTGGCTTAGCCAAATTTTTTCACTTTTTCATGCTATGCTTGGATTGACTCCTTGTGGTATTGATTATTTTATATTCTTGGATTTATCTTTAAGGTGTTATGAAACTTTAACCAATTTATTTCCACACCTCAATGAGCTCAACTTATCTGCAACTGCACTAACACACCTCAAAATATCTAAAGAACATTTATGCAACTAAAAAACTATATTTAACATGTTTTTGTATACCATGGTAAATAAACCCAATTATAGCAAATCCTAATTAAAATATTCTATTAAAGTACAAAATCCAATTAAGAACTAATTATTAAAGGCTAAATGAGGGCATAAATATGTACTCATCACACCCTCACACTTATCCTTTTGCACTCCTGAGCAAAATTTAGTAATTTCAAAACTTTATTCTAGATCAATATTCATATCAACATTAAACCAAAGGAAAAGAACTTCAATGAAAACTAATCAAATTTCTAAATCAAATTGACATGAATCATGTGAATGGGAAAACTCTGTTTTAAACACATGAGTTATTCTTTTGAATTTACTAGGAAATCATGTACAAAAGATATCACTCAAGTTAAATTGTATATTCTCTCACCAATGCTCTCTTAAGTGTTTAAGCTTGTCTTTGCACTCAAAATACTCATGTATGTAAACACTACCAAAACATAGAAAAATTCTAATATTCACATACTTTTGGAAAGCATGCATTCAAAGATCCTGAGGACTTTTTAGAGGTTGTAATGTGGCTAAGACAAAAGGTAGAAAAAATTTAGGATATAGAGGTTTAACAAAAATTTGGAAAGAAAGAATTAAGGAGAAAACAATTCTCCTTCTTTTCTACATTTTTTTCCACTTTCACTTTTTCTTATCTTTTTTTTTCTTTCACCCTCTTTTTTCTATGAAACGCTTTTCCTTTTTTGTCATTTTTATTATTTCGTGGCACACTTTATTCATCACATATTCCTAACAGAACCCATTAGCTCCTTCTTTCATCCTAAGATGAGGGATAATATGGTATTTTTCTATTCAAGGTTTTGTAATGGATTTTAAGAAAAAGAAGTTAAAGGCTCTTAAATGCTATTTCTTTAAAAAAACTTTTCATACACAACGATATTTTGATTAGTGGTTTTGTTAAACTTCAAAACCTGAATTGCTTAGACGACGTATTTTCTAGACGATCTTTTCTTAACAACGTTTAAAGAAAAGAATCGTCTAGGAAAACCTTGCTAAATGATGTAATAAAACTTACAAATAATTTTGTAAATTAGGTGTTTAACGTTTTATATCTTCTAAAGATCATATATCAATTGTTTTACTTCATAAACAATGTGTCTATCAATGAGTTGATGTGTGCCAAAATGTTTTAAACATGCAATATTGTTGATGTATCGGCAAGTGTACCGAATCGCATAAGTAATATAAAATGGTAAGACTAAGTATCGTATCCCAGAAGACTCTCGGCACTAAACAGTTGTGTGATGACTCGATTAATTAAGACTTAAATAAAGCGAGATCATTGGTTTAAGATGCAAAGACAGAAAATTAAATATGAATGCAAATTGATCAATAGTAGAGTAACACAAAGATGAACGAGTGTTGTTTAATATGAAATGAATATGTTGTTAGGGTTTGATTTCACCAAGTTTACTCTCATGTACATAAGAATTCTTCTTTTTACATTAATGTTAACGTCACTCACTAAATTACTTAGAACCCGATCCCTTGGCGCAATAAGCCTGCTTTAATTCCTAGTTCGTGGAATTCCTAGCGTTCCTAGAAAATTAAGTCTGAAGATCAAGATCTTAAGACGACCAAGTACTCATACCCTCATCCCTGAGAAATATTACCCTTGGGAGAATTCAACAAGAACCTGAATTGTAAGGAACCTCCTGACACTCATGCAATTCATAAATCATGCTACTAAATGAGTTAAATAGAGCAAGCATTGAAACAGATGAATTCCCTAACAATTAATGAAAAAGGATATAAATTAAGAATCAATTCAAATACATGAGAGTTCACAAGGTTACATCATCCCCCAACAACAAATAGAGTTTAGTTCCCCATACAAATGGAGAAACTAGATGAATAATGGAAAAGCATGAGATAGTAAAACCCTAAAAGTAGAGGAAGGACGCTTTCGCATCCAAATCCGCCTTCAGAGAGTGGAAGAATGTGTTGTTGTGCTGCTCCAGCCAGAGATACCAAACCTAGGACGCTTGGGTCCTTTAAATGGAACAGAAGCAGAACAGAAACAAAGCCCAAGCCTGAGTCGCTGGCGCTCAAACGCCCCACTTAGGGCCTCCGGGCGGCGAGCGGTGGTCTTCCACGCTCAAACCTCGCAGAGGTCGCCCAAGCTTTCTACATCCAATGCTCAAGCGCCCCCAAAAGAGGCGCCTGGGCGGTGAGCGACACTTCCTGCGCTTAAGCCTTCCAGAGTACGCCCAAGCCTTCTACATCTGGTGCTCAAGCACCCCAAAATGGGGTGCCCGGGCAGTGAGCGACACTTCCTGCGCTTAAGCCTTCCAAAGTACGCCCAAGCCTTCTTCATCCGGCGCTTAAGTGCCCCAAAAATGGGTGCCCGGGCGATGAGTGACACTTCCTGCGCTTAAGCCTCAAAAAAGGCGCCCAAGCCTCGAGCTTCTTTCCTTCTGGTGGTTTTTCTAGACCTTTCTGAGTTCTATCTCCTTGGCACTTTAGCCCTGCTTTCAGATTAACTCATTTTCTATCAAAACAAAGGGAATTAGTCATAAAATCATCAAATTCAACCTCGACTCTCTTATTCACACAACTTAACAGAAAAACATGATTTCAAGCAAGTTTCTAAGTAGAAAAGGGTGTATTTGGTATTAAAATTACATCACAGATAACAATATTTTCAACTGTTATCAAATATGCCTAAATAATTACCAACATTTAAAAGATTTATTCTATGTACAAAAAGTACCTCTGTGCTTATATGCTTTGTTCTCTTTATCAGTGCAGAGAATGAAAGTACAAGAGTTTACTCAAATTCCTACACATGATTGATAAAAACGTTAAGAGATAGGAAGACGTTCCAGGAATGTTTCCTTAAAGTCTTAACCTTTGTAGATTCGTAGAAGCTACTTCTGTCAAAGTTCTAATAAAGCACAATATATATGCAATGTAGACATGAGTCTAACTACCTCCCTTAAAAAAGGCAACAAAGTCTACATGGAAGTCACCTTTGCCAACAACAACGACAACGTTATCAACTATAAATAAGCTAACAAATGTCATCTTTTTCATGAGAAAAAAAACATATATAGACGGCTCAAACACAATGGTGACAAAAAGAAGGTTAGGAGAGACAATAGCAGAAGAAGTCATTGATGAATAAGAGAGAGAAACCTTAAGAATCCAATATTCTTCAATCAAGACACCTAAAAAAGTAAAAAGAGCAACCTCGATGCTTCAAACAACTGTTTGAGAGGAGACGGGGATGTGCAACTATGCATGACGAACCTGAAAGTGGAAAAAAAGTGACCTCGACGCTCTAAATCACTGCCTTAGAGAAGACGAGACATGCCACATGCACAATGGAAAAGGGAGCGAATCAACAACTTGAAAGGACGTTGAGACGATCAAAATCGTGTAATCGTCGATCAAAATCGTGTAATCGTCGATCAAAACTGGAACTTTGGTAGTGGTAGCAATATATGACGACAGTGACGCCGATAGCGGTAGATGGCACTGCCGCTGTTAGCGACGAGTGTAGTGGCAAAGGCCACAAAAAAAATTTCCTCAAAAAAACCTTAGGCTCTTGATACCATGTTGAACATAATGAAAAACTATGTATAGGATTAAGCTCCCTTGTGTTGAATATACATAGAAGGTCCTCTGTTTATAATAGAAGAAATATGGACTAAGACCAAAATACAAATAAGAAATAATAACAAATTAACTAAAAATAAAAGATAAAAATAATATATAAAGCAATAATGAATGTTCGATGGAATTTAACCTCCCAACAAAATGGTGACCAACTAAACTCTATGACAAATCATGGCTATAATATCTGCATCTTAACTTCAATGCTCACCCCTCTGCATTAGAAAGTGACTTGACCCTCAATTTAAAAGGAAACTCGCATTTTCTTGTTCCATATATACTCAATTGAACATCAAATTTGTATTTGCTATATTTTCTCCCCCTTTTACATCTTAACAACACAAACGTGTTTTTTCAAGGCTGACTAGTAGCTTTATTAGATCTCATAATTATGACAACAAAGCCAAGATCAAAAGCAATTCGTTAGACCCACTCAATTAAGTCATCACATATAAAAAAAATCTGATCAATTGCAAAATTATTTGAATAATCTCCCTTGCACATTTCATTGATAAAAGAAGAGAATTTGACAAATTCCAAATTTACTTGTGAATCCATCAAATTGAAAGGATAATCTTCCATCTTACAATATAACCACCTATTACATAATATCACCACCATTAAATATCTCACTTCTTCGATAACCATAATAATAATACCTCAATAAACTATTAAAAAATCAAGTAAAACAAATTAAGAAAAGAATCAAAAAGTTAAAAAAAGAAAAAAATAATATAAAAAAGTTAGAAAAAACATATTATATGAATATCATATTTCAAAATAATGCCAACTGAATTTTGAAATTTGTTTTAAAATTCGGTTACTTCTTTAACCAAATTTTGAAATATGATGACTTTTTGAACGAACTTTGAAAACCGTCGACTTCTTTAACCGAAATTAATACAACTAAAACATAATAAAAATAAATATATCAAACCTTAATGAATAAAAATACATACACTTGAAAGATGAGATGAAATAAAGAGGATGAAAATGAACTGACAGATTTTGTTTTTCTTATGAAAACTGAACAACATAGCACGCAACAAGCATCAGCATACAAGTATAAAGACAAGAGAAGAAGAATGAAGCGTGAAGAGTGAAGACTTGAGGTATGAGAGTAAATATAGAGCTGAGAGTAAATATGATTTAGTAAACAATTATTACTTATCTAAATAATTTTTATATATATTTTTATTAAAAGACAAAACTGTAAAGTAGGAAATATAAGAAAAAGGATCGGAGATGCTGGGAGGAGCAAGCTAATATTTTTAGACTGTTTTGGTATGACATATAATTCTTAATCTGTTTTACTAAGATTTTCAATCTATTTTATTACGAACCCACCTCACCATTTTTCTCGGACAAAAATGGGCTAGACATGTTCGTAATGCCAGTCTTCATTTTGTTCGACACTCAAATATCCAATCCAAATCCTTCCAAGAAAAATTGTATCCAAGAAGTTGTTTTCAAAATCTATCCCACAAAGATTTTCCAATAGCATATTAGACAGTATGAACAGTTGAAAATGTTTCATTTTTCTTGCAAATGGCGTGTTTGTTTAGAAATAGGTCACTTGTAGAGTGGACCACTTTCTCTGAATTATTCATCAGTCTAAATCAGACTAAGATAGCATGTTGTTTTCAAACTTAAATAATATTTTAAATATTTTAAATCTATTTCAAATAATCCCATACATTATCATATTTTTAATTAGATTTCACCTCAAAATAATTGATAGTCCTACCTAAACAAATTCTCCCTCGTGGATCGATGGTCAAATAATTTGAAAATGTATAAAATAAATTCAATCAAGAAACAACGAAATTAGTGGATGATATAATAATAATATATGCGTTGTCCTCTGGTAACTGCTACTGGCACTTTCTGAGTAATAAAATGTTTTCTGCACTTAATAGTTTATTAATATTAGGGTTATATTATATAGCAGAATGAGCCGATTTAGTGTTGGGTTAGAGAAAACAAAAAAGATAGGGTGAGACTAAATATATGTTATGGTTTGGCAGATTGAACATTCTGATTCAATCGGTTAGAGGTGAATTGGAAGTTGGTTACTCAATTTTTTTTTTATATAATTTTGTTTTCTTTAATATATATAATTTTTAAGATAAGCTTAATTATATAAATATTTTAAAGTTTTTAGTTAGTAAATTATATGTTTAATTAGATAAAGAAATAAAAAAAATGTTATTTTATGTTTTTAAGTTTTGTTAAGGTAATTAATAATTAAAATTTAATTTGAAACTATATTGTATATTCAAATAACACAATATAAAAATATTAGTTTTGAAATAATCATTTACTTTAGTTTTAATTTAAAATAAATGACTATCTTATCTCAAGTCGATTAACTAGGAATAAATAGGAATTGAAAATATAATCTAAATAAATGAATAAAAAACAACTTGATACACAATACTTTGTGACTCCAAATAAATACCATATTATTAAAAAAAATTACTCTCTCTTCTTTTAAAAAATAAATTATATTCTATAAATTTTAATTAAATAAAATAATAAAAATAATGAGTTAACTTTAAGTTATAATTTTTGGAAAGAGTAAAATAATTAAATAAGTCATTTTATTAAAGTACTTAAATAATATAAAAAGGGTTTTAGATTTAACTCTTATTCGTTATGCTTTTTTGAACTATTTTCCAAATTTATTTTGAAATATTTGTGAAGGTAGGCTTTTTATAACTATAATTAAGTATTTTTTATATATATTTATAAAAAATAACAATTTTATACCATAGCACAATATTATAAGTGTTGATTTATAACATGTATTATATACATATATAAACATTTCTAATATTTTGAGATTTCCTTAGTCAGTTTTCTAGTACCAAGAAAAACTAACAAAACAAATCACTTAGAAGGTCAGAGTACAATTCTATAATGAAATCATTAAGTAAGTGACTTAAAAAGATTACATGTAAGTTCCATCAATAGTTCGATATTATGTCATCCATTCGCAAGTATCTCTTCCACCAGAACAATTTATGCCTCTCACAAGTAAAATTAACAATCATTTTATGCTAAATTATGAATTGAACAATTGTTCTTTAATAAAATAACATTAATATTGGCTTTGACATATAAAACAAAAAGGGGAGTTGTTAAGCTCCAGCCCCACTAGGGGTTGACATGCACAACACTCGTCCATAGTATCTGAGGCAACTAGAGTTCTTCATGGTATAGAGCTATCAAACAATAAGGTAAATGTTACAGTAAAGGAAGTCCTCGTAGCAGATGTTTTAGTTCTTGTGCTAAAAGATGAGGTATATATTGTGACACAAGCATTTCAATCTTTCCTCGTTTGGCCTAGAGTTTTTGTTGGTTCTATTTCCAACCCTCTCAAATGGACTCTTAAAATCACCATAAATTACTCTATTTTTAAGTTTACATGTTTTAATGTTCAGACTTAATTTTTTTTATATAATAGTAGTCGCATCGAGAGGAAAGTCTTAAACTTAAGAAGATTCCTCTATTTATGGACAATCCTCTTGTTGTATTACACTAGGTTGTTGACATCATAAGCGATGAGTCGATGTCGGTTCCATGGGATTATGATGTATTTTTTAGAGACATTGACATCCCATTATACCTTTATTCTTGTGAGAATCTAATAAGATTCTGATGGCATCCCATTGACATGCGGGTTCCATGGGATTCTGATGTATTGAAGCTCACGTTAGGGATTGATAACTCCCAATTTTCCTTATTTTTCTGTGTGTAGAAGTTATTTTTAGTTTCTAAATTTCTAGAACTGGGATAGTTTAGAGCTTTTGCTTTAATTTTAGAGTTTCGTAAAAATAATGTTAATTTGGTGTTTATAGATGATAAAAAGTATTTTTAAATAAATAATTCTTTAGTCTTTTCTGAAAATTCTAAAATAAAAAATGTTTATAGGCTTTTAATTTTCTCTTTTTGATATTTAACCATTCTTCAATTTCTCTCTAATTGCATGTAGGTACTTGGATAATTGGGCTGACCTTGGTCAGTGTAACACCCCGATTTCTGGGATGCCACAGGCTTACAAAAGCCAGTAAATTTCAAACTTTCTTATAGCGCGAAAACATATTTTTCAAAAACCTTATCCTTCAAACACGAATAACTTATTTAAAACATAATAGGTCCAAAAGTTTTGTCCAATTACATTATTCTAAAAGTAATTAAAATGACTATGGAAATAAGAAGACTACAATTATATTGTTTCAAAAGTCTATATCAAAAGAACTTTTTAAAGAAACCCAAATCTTTTCCCCGTCATCTTATAAATCTAGAATGCCTCTGAAACCTCTATAATATCATCTGCTTACGTATAACACATTAGACGATCATCGCCGATAATATCATTCACAAATATACAAATACAAACACGTATGGGCTAAGCTATTGATAAAGCAATCATAATAACAAGATATAAACATATTGATTATATCAACCATAAACAACCACCCTATACATAGTAAAGTACTGCAGTAAAGGAAAACGACACCAGTTATTTTCGTATATACGCAGCGGTTCATGAGCCGAGGCATATACAAGCGAAGAAAAAAGGGGTAGTCTTTTTGCCTCGGTTATGAACTGAGTCAGTATGTGAGGTCTTTTGCCTCGGTTGGTTTTGAACCGAGGCGGTAGATGCCTTTTTTTCTTTTCAGAAATTGGGTCTTTTGTTTATTCAAAATATATTTTTTTTCTTTTTGTATTTGTAATGAGACAACGGAGGTAGCGAACAAAACGGCCAAAGGCGGCGACGAAACGGTCGAAGGCGGCGCCGAAGGGCCAAAGGCGAAGACGAAGGGTCAAAGGTGGCAACGAACGGCCATTGACGGCAATGAACGACTAGTGGCGACGACGAACGACGAACGACGAACGACAGTAGCAACGACGAACGATGAACGACGATGGAAATAACGAAAAACATACTTCACACGAGAAAAATGGAGGTAGCAATGTTCGTGCGACAGATGCAGCGACGAGCAGTGGTGGAGGCAACAACGATGACCAATGGTGAAGGCAACAGTAATGACCAGTGGTGGAGGTAGCGTGATGACTAGTGATGGAGGCAGCAACAGCAGAGCAACATGAAGAAGTTGTTCGCACGACATGAGAAACGACTCTCTAGCAGAAGAAGAAGAAGAAAAAGTGAAAATGTGCTTATTGTTTTACGCTTTTGGAATTTAAGTATCGAAGAGGCTATTACATCGGTTATAAAAACAACCGATGCGTAAACCTTCCAAAACAAATTCAAAATAAAATTGTAAATGAAAAATTTGAAAATATCTACTAACTATAGGCCTTAGTTCGCTCTTAAACCAAGGCATAAAGGGTCTATGACATCGGTTAAAATGGAACCAAGGTAGTAGAGGTTGACAAAATGGATTTGAAACGTTCAAAATCAGTTTTTGGCAGGACATACTGCCTCGGTTGGTGAGAGAACCGAGGTAATAGGCCTATTTTGAAAAAGCTGTCAGGGTTTTTTTTGCCTCGGTTGGTCATAGATCTGAGGCAGTAGACCTCTTTCGAAAAAGCTGTCAGGTGAAAAGTTTGATGCAGCAGGGTTTTTTTGCCTCGGTTGGTGTTAAACTGATTTTTGTCGCCTAAAACCAGAACAAACTAAGCTTCCCCACTAATGTAGTAAAGGGACAACCTAGGTATCAATCCAAAGACTCGACTAGAATTAAGCTTAAAGTGTAGAATTAAATCTTGTATTTATTTACTACTATTAACTACTAATGCAAGGTGGGGAAATTAAAAATGAAAGTGAAAAGGTATAATCTAGACTCTGTTTAAGGAAAGAAAGAAATAAAAGAGAAGAAAATAAAATTCTAAACTACTTAAAACAGAAATAGAAACATACATGAAACAATCTAAACAATACTCAAGTACTAAACAAATTAAACAAAATAAATCTTAAAAAAAATATAAAACAGAAGCAAAACCTAAGGCGGAAAGAACACATTAACAATCAAGAGATACACCTAAACTAAGCATCAAATATGAATCAAAAGGTAAGACCTAAAATGTAAAGTAAACATCAAATCCTATACTCTAAACAGAGTTGATCAAAACAATCATGTTATTACTATCAACTAAAACTGAAAACTCAACTAAATGAATTATGCAGATGTAAAACAATACTAAATCAAACTATCATATATGCAAATCAACTACTAGAAACATTAAAATCAAAAGAAATGTGAAAAATCAAAGAATCAACACAGAGAATTCATTAGAATCAAGAGCTGGAATCAAATTCATATAAAATCAATGCACAGAGTGGTTAATCATATATCAGGAAGACATCTTGTTAAAATAAGCCCATCACAGGGTCTTTAAGTTCATTTCCATAACTTAAAAGTCAATGATCATCACTGAGTTCATCAAAATCACAATGAATCTAAATCCAATTCATGCTCCTAATCAATATCAGATATGGAATATATTCTAAATGCAAATAAAACCTACAGTCTACTCTAAAACATATAAAATCCTAATTGAAATGAACTGACAAAAGCAAAAATATGAATTACAATATTTTTCTTTCATTGGACTCATCTCCAAACTCGAGAAGACATCTCGATAAGTCATGCTCATTGTGGAGTCATGTAATTCCCTAAGGAATTTCAACTATGTGGAGTTACAGAGTCCAAATCAACAAAAGAATTGATTTCATAGGTGAATGCACATTGGAGTGAATAAAGAATGCTTAGAGTTCTCAAGAAGACATCCTGTTAATGTGAATCCCACCACGGGGTATTCTAGGTCATATTTCATAACCTAATTTGACTCTTTCCACTCAGTTATCCAACCAATGTTCATTTGTCTATTCATCAATCTAAAATTGACAACCAAATGCAAGGAACATAATTGAATTCAAAATAGAACTGAAATCATACACCAGAACCAGAATAAAAGCATTGAAATTGAAATTTTATTGAAAGTAAAATGAAAGATACAAAAAATGTGTACAAGAAATTGCCAAAAGAGAACCGCGGATTGTCACTGATCCTTGATCCTCTTTAACAAAATCTAGAATCAGAGAATTCTAAACTAAGAAAGCGATAATCCTAGGCTACTCTCTATTCTACTCTGTCTCTATGCATAACTGTAAAAGAGTCTCTGTGTGTGTATATTTACATGGCAAAAAACCCTTTTTTTTATAGGATTGAAGAAGAAAAGAAAAGAGAAAATGAAAGAGGGAAAAGAGACTTGCTTTACACGCTTTTGATCTTCGCCCTCCATGTGGCAGCTCCAGTCATCTTCCATCTCCACCGGTGAGCTCCTGGCAGGGTCGCGTGCTTTATTCTCGGTCCAGGGTCATCTTCTTCGGGCAGGATGCGCTCCTCTCTTCAGCTCTTCCCAAGCCCTAGCTCGTGGGTTGCTTCCAATGAAATATGCGAACCAGGAACCCCTAAGACAACTTTTGCTCCATGAAACGGTGCGTATCACTAAAGTTGGAACCTAATCTAGCGCCAATCTTCCTAAACCAGCGGCCCACTATCCAGTCTTTTGCATCAGACCAGCAGTGTTGCTCACCTTAAGTTGGATCTATGCGTTTTAACTTGGGCTTTTGTGCATTTTCTTAAGGTTTCAGCCCATTCACCACACTCAATTTCAGCCAACAGCCAAATGCTTGTGCCTCAACAATCCAAATGCGATTTCAGTGACCCAATTAGTGGCATCAACACCAGCCAGCAGCGGCCCAATCTGCAATTCAAGGAAAATATCAATCATCAAATTAAAGAAAAGAAAGGAAATCTAACAATGAAAAAGAAAGATTTTTATCAAATATTTTCTAAAAAAATTATAAATTTTCTAATTATTTAAAAATTCTACAAAATACACTTAAAAACCTATTTTTAACTAAAATTTCACAAAACCTAAGATTTAATAGAAAAACCTAAAACTATCCTAATTCTGGACAATTAGAAAAAAAAAATACACTAACAAGGATTTCAAGCCTCAGAAAAAGATGCAAAATTGGAGAGTTATCAGTTGGTCAGAGAACCAAGTCACTATACCCCCTTAGACATCGGTTCGAACTGAACCGAGGCATATAGTGTCCCCATAATTACAAAATTGCCACGACATTTTTATACGCTTCCATGTTTTTGAAATCAAAGCGTAATGTGCGAGTCAAAAAACTGTTTATTTACTAGTGGTAGTAATAACAATAGGATTCCTAATCTTCTAACATCAAAAATTCAAACATAATGAATTACTCAATCCTCGATCCTCGATCTTTAACCACTGATGTCATCTCTAACATCTCAAACTTAGATCTTTGGTCTATCTACCCATTAGCACCTATGCTAACTACCTACTATAACCATTATAGTAACACTGCTATCAACATAGCAACACTTAGAGCATCTCAAGTACCATGACCATCATCATACATACACGATCGTCATGATTATCCCAATCATCAACAACACCATGAGCATCACCGTACCATAACACCATACTGGAAAGAGTTCATCTCCCTCCTATACCTTACCTCACTAATTGTAGCCGCTCCTACAACCCACATGTATCCTCCCCTACAGGACATTTGTAGCCTCCCCTACAGATCTTCTCAGATAGTCCCACAATCCAACTAAGGAACATGTAGTCCTGTCACACAAGGACAAGGAACACACCTTCACCCCCACACAAGGAAGGCTCAATACCCGAACAACCCTTCCAATGCACACAAGGCAAAAGAAAGTACTTATCCGCAGATAGAACTAGGATTTATGAGGTACAACAAGTAGACTTATCCTTCACTGTCATGCTCATCAATCACATACTTAGGTACATCCCAACACTCACTCATGATCCATTCTAAACCACAAGTCAAACCTGACCCTATACATAACCACTAACCTCAATCTTTGATTATCATCACGTTTCACAGCTCCTCAAGCTTGGTCTACGTCCATTCTTCATTAAATTTGCCATTTCTTACAAAAATACACTGTGATAATTGATTATCACTTAAGATAACCGATTATCTCAATGAAATTTACCAAGAAACATCATGTAGGAAGGGATAATCGATTATTATCCCAAATAATCGATTACCCTCACAACCATACTCAAGATCGACGTTCAGATAATTGATTATAAGTAATGATAATCAATTATTGCCGAATCAAAACACACCTTGGACATGATTCAAGCATTCAAACATACATACATCAATCCTAAATCACATGAAAACATACTTAAGACATCTTACATGCATTCCAGCATCACATACACATGTAAACATACTCAAACACATATAATACATCACTTGAATAATCCAAATCCAATTATTAACATGTTATACCCCAATAAACCCAATTATACTACATATGATTATTACCACGCCTTACAACATATATTTGCATGGAAACCCCTAAGCATCATAACTTTGTTCTCCTTTAGCATCAAACCGTCTGTTGGGATAACCCAAAAATACATGCATAATACATTCATAGGGAAAACCCATCACAAATATTACCAAAAACCTATTCCCATGCATACATAAACCCTTGCCCAACAATAGAAACAAATAATCATAATCATAATCATAATCATATAAACATATATCATCCAAGTATTTTCATGCAAGTAAATCAAGAATGTATAGCATACAAAAAACCATGGTAAGCTTCCCCAAACCTTGACCAATACTTGAGCTTTATCTACAAAAACATCACAAATTCTTACACTAAGATTTTCTGTAACTCTTCCTCTTTTCTCCTAGAAAGCGTCTCTTCTCTCCATTATTTTTCTAAATTTCATTTTTTAATTTAGGGTAGCAATATGCATACCCTTTTTTACTCTTCTCCTTTTTAGCTTCTATTTCATCTCTATCTTTTTTATTAAAAATAAAATCTCTCACTTTATCTCTAAAAACACTAAGATTTTCTCTCTTGTTCTCTCTTAACTACTTTTTAAAATATCACCAACCACCACATGTATTTTTTGACAAATTTCAACTATTAATAATATTATTCTAAAAAGATCTTAAATATTTAAAATATATTATCATAATTTTTTTATATACATACAATAATCATAAATACATTAATATTTTTTCAAATTATTTTCTAATCACATGTTTAAAGAATAATCGCAAATATTTTAGAATCTATGGATATCAGTGCATACATGTAGATATTTAAAATTCTTTTAAAATAAAATCTAAATAAAATTAAAAAAATATAAAATATAATATAAATATAAATACAAATTTAATTAAATTTAACTTTATAAAATATAAATTAAATTTGAATTTTAGTTTTTTCTAAGTAATGAATATTTCGGATATAGATGATATTACGTCGGAGATGGTATGATATGATACCTACACCCCCACAAGTTATATAAATAGATATTATTCTTTTAAATAAAAAAACTATCCTCCACATATTTTATTGAGTGAATCAGTAATTATCACCATGACATGTTAATAATATTAATTAAGAAGGTTAAGAATATTAATTAAGAAGTTGGTCAATTTTGGTTCGTGGAATACTTGTGTTAAAAACTTGTCTTTTTGCATGGCATGCTAAATGCTGGTAACGTTTACTAAAAGTAACCCCATCAAAGGCAAAGTTGCGTTATAATAAAATTCCAGTTTCTCTTAAAAAATGTTCTAGTTGCACCTAAATCTGTCTCTGTATTGTTTTATTAAATCAATGATAAGTTATATTTAATTAATTAAGATTAAGACCCTACCCATATTATTTCTTCATATTTTAGGCTTTTAAACCATATGGACAGTAGTCACTATTTTAAGGCCAAAATTGATTAAGCAAAGGATATTCCTTCAAGAGAACATAAAACTATATTTGTGTATATCTGTCTCTACAAATAATTAAAAAGATTCTTGTTTCCAAGACACTCAGAACGAAAAAAAAATATTATAATCAGTAATAATGAATACATTTAGAAGAGAGATTTCAGCCTAGTTCATTTAATCTAGTGTCGCGTACATTATGTCTCAATATTTCTGTTTTCTTTTTTTTTTACTAGTTTAATTTTTGTTTGCTCGTGTGATTTTAATCCTTCAACTTTTAAGTGTATGAATTAAGTTTTCCAAATATAAAAAATTATATGATTTAAATCACATAATTAAAATATTAAAAATTCTAATGCAGAAAATTGGAATTTCAATTTCCAAAATAACTCATTTGGTATACCTAAATAACTAATTGAAAATGTTAATAAATGTGAGATTTTGTACTTATTATAAAATAATGGTTTAATAGCCAATTTAGTCCCCACTTTGGTTGAAAAATCTCAATTTAGTCCCTCGTTATAAAAGTGTTTTACATTAGTCCTAACTTTTAAAATAGTGGGTCAGATTGGTCCCTTTCGTTAAATATAAGTTAACGAAATTAATGGATGATGATGTGACACAGCTTAAAGCTGATGTGTTAGATTGGTCCCTCGTTAGTTTTAAGTTGTGTCACATCATCATCCATTAATTTTGTTAACTTATATTTAACAGAAAGGACCAATCTGACCCACTATTTTAAAAGTTAGGACTAATTCAAAACACTTTTATAACGAGGGACTAAATTGAGATTTTTCAACTAAAGTGAGGACTAAATTGGCTATTAAACCTAAAATAATATTAATCAATGATCAATAAATGCCGCTTATCATTTTAACATAACCACAATATGATTTTATACTAACTAGAAAATTTTAAATGTCTTAACAAGTGAAAATAATGAATCAATATATCGGAAAACATTAACATTACCTAACTAACAAAAAAAATTAAATCATAGTAATTTAATTAAATAATTATACAAATTGATTGCCCAATAAACAAGAAATGTAATGAAAACTCAAATAAATATATTAAATCTATGAAAGATTTAAAATTTAATTAAGTATATATATATATATTTGTGTTGACTTCAATTGACTTTTAAATGTTCAATAGCCTTGAAATTGATTACAGAGGACACAACTGTTCTACCAAAATAGAAATAAGGGTCTTGAAATTATAGAAAGGACTAGATTGGTAAAGAACAATAAGACAGTTTAAGCATCATTTCTTGCCAAGACAAGACAATGAAGAACCATTGTTTTAATAAAATACGGATGGAGCTGGTTGATTATGAAGGATAATTATATTGTATGAAGCAGGTACATGTCTTTTCTATTATGGCTAATAGAATGAGAAAAAAAATTGATGAATTCATTTTAAATAACAACTAGCAAGCAAATACAACTGGTGGTATTTCTAAGTAATTAATAATTTAGTTATTATAGAATTTGATGGTAGGTAGTTTTTATATTTTTTTTTCTATTCTATATTTTGATTACTGATATAATTAGCTGTAATGTAATTCTTAAGCACAAATTCGCTAGCACACACTGAAGAAGACATATATGTACCGTGGTTGACAATGGCATAAACAGCCCTAATGTTATATTTAGGATGAAAACAAATTTGTACACAAGAATAAACATATAGATAAAATATGTAATAAATACTAAATGAATGTTTTAATACATTTTATAAATAATTAATGCACATAAAATAAATAAATAAATATATATATTCTTTCAAATCCATAATCCATATATAATGATCCGTATGTAATAGTCATATTTCTTGTAGTGTAATCTTAATACAAATCCAACTACTAGAATAAAAACAACACAAATAGAAAAAACAACATACTAAAAGAAATTGAAGATAAAAGGATTGATACATAAAAATAACAAAAGGAATGAAATTTTTCAAAACCCTAAAAAGAACTCTAGACTACAAGAAAGAAAGGAGAGACAATGAATGTAATGAGTAGATGAAAAGTCACATAGAGATAAAAGAAGGAAATAAAAATCAAAATTCATTATATGAGTAAAAGTAACTAATCATTCTTTATTTTCTAAACAAAAATTATAATTTATTAAAAAAAGTTTTAACACATTAAATATCTCAAACAAAAACTAATAATTAACTTAATGGAGGTATTAGTACTAAAAACATTTATTTTTGCCTTTTTTTTTCTTAAACATAAATTTATAACTAATTTAATAGGGGTATACAAAACTAAAAATATTTTTTTAGACTTTTTTTTTCTTAAACATAATTTTATAATTAATTTAATATAGAAATATTAGTTTTAAAACTATTTGAGGCATTTACTTTAGTTTAAAGAAAATACTAAAAACTAAATTTTCAAAATCAAAATACTATTGTGGAAACCAAATTCAATATGTCCTTACAATTCAAGAGAAATAAACCAAAAATCCAATTTAATTATAAAATAAAACTTCATATAAAGTAGTTTATTCAAACAATCATAAATTTCCTAACTCTCTCAATCCACTCGCACCGCTCTATAACATCCGAACTAACTACATGACGCTAGTGCAATAAAGGAAAACAACACCGGTTATTTTCGTCTATATGCAGCGATTCATGAATCGAGGTATATACAATCGAGACAAAAAGGGATAGCCTTTTTGTCTCGGTTCTGAATCGAGGCAGTATGTGGGGGTCTCTTACCTCGGTTGGATTTGAACCGAGGCGATAAATGTCTTTTTTTTTAAAAAAAATGGGGACTTTTGCCTATTCAGAAAAAAGGGAGACTGATGGTGAAGTTGTGGTGGTCCTGGTAGGTGTCAGGGACGGTGGTAGGGAGGAAGATCTGTTGGCTACGGTAAGAGGCGTGGAGGTGGAGTGCGTATTAGTAGACACCGATGCGAGAGTTGGGGTTCTGGGCAGATAGGGTGACCTGCATGGTGAAAGTGAGAGTGTTGGGGATGGGGGAAGAAAGGTTAAAGGTGAAGAGGGTGGCGTCTTGAAGGGTGAAGCAAGGCTTGGTTGGGCGGAGGATGACCCATATGAGGAAGACAAGGAAGAGGACTAGGAGGATGAAGGCAACGACGCCGACAAGGATGAAGCGGAGGAGATGACGGCTAGTGGTGCAGGTAGTGGCGACCACCAATAGTGGAGGCAGCAGCGACGACCAATGGTAGAGGCAGCGGCGACGGAGTGACAAACTGTTCGGGCGAGATTGGAAGCAGTAGTTTGCATTCTCTAGCGAAAGAAGAAGAAGAAAGACTGAAAATGTGTTTACTGTGTTTACGCTTCTGGAATTTAACTATCGAAGAGGCTATTACCTCGGTTATAAAAACAACCGATGCATAAACCTTCCAGAAAAAAATCAAAAATAAAAAATTTGAAAATATCTACTAACTATAGGCATCGGTGCACGCTTAAACTGAGGCATACAGGGCCTATGACATCGATTAAAATGGAACCGAGGCAGTAGAGGTTGACAAAATGGATTTGAAACGTTAAGAATCAGTTTCTGGCAGGACATACTGCCTCAGTTGGTTAGAGAACCGAGGTAGTAGGCCTATTTCAAAAAAGCTGTCAGGGTTTTTTGCCTTGGTTAATCAGAGAATTGAGGAAATAAACCTATTTTGAAAAACCTGTTAGAGTTTTTTTGCCTCGGTTGGTTAGAGAACCGAGGTAGTAGACCTATTTCAAAAAAGTTGTCATGTTAAAAGTCTGACTCAACAGGATTTTTTGCCTCGGTTGGTTAGAGAACCGAGGTAGTATATCCTCTTAGGCATCGGTTCAAATTGAATCGAGGCATATAGTGTCGCTAAAATTGCGAAATTTCCACCACTTTTTTATCCAGTTCGATTTTTTTAAAACCGAAGCGTAATGTGCGAGTTAAAAAGTTGTTTATTTACTAGTGTGATCATCTACTCCCGTATAAAAACGACCATCATAGGTGGAAACCACAACCACAACATGCAAGGTTAAGCTAATAGAAACAAGTCATATAAACATACATATTAATTATATCAACCACAATAAATCACACAAGATACAAACCTTCAGATCATAACAACCATAATCAAACACACCATACACATAATTAATTACAACAAGATTCCCAATCCTCTAAATGCAACAAATCAAACATATCTAAATACTCAGTTCCTGAACCTCAATGCTCTATCCTCGATTATTACTAACATCACACACCTAGCCTAATAGTCTATCCTTAGAGTAGAACCTATGCCAACTAGTCCACCTGATACCATTACTACTAACATAGTATTCCCCTGATGCTCCATCATCCTAATACTCATCAACGATGTATCTCCATCATAATTAACCTCATCCTGATTCCACCATGAGCTTCCTTCAAAACCACAACACCATAGTGAAAAGAATCAGTCATACTTATGTACCCTACCTCACCGACTATAGTCGCTCCTACAGCTCAATCTGTAGCCTCCCTTACAGATAGGTTCGAGTAGTCCCGCAATCCACCTAAGGAACATGCCTTTCACCCACACAAGGACAAGGAAACCATCTTCACCCCCACACAATGAAGGTTTAATACCCGAACAACCAACACCTATCTGTAGATAAAAAATAGGATTTACTAGGTACAACAAGTAAACCTATCCCCCACTCTTATGCTCATCAACCACACATTATGGTACAACCCAACACTCACTCATGCTCCAACTTCCATCCCAAGTCAAACCTAACCCTAAACATAACCATTAATTGCATGCAGAAACACCCATCATACATATATTTACGCATACCCAACAATAGTAACAAATAATCATAATTCGTAATCACGTACACATGCATTAAAACAAGGATAACCAATCAAGATAATCAAGAACATATAATGTACATCAAACAAACATACAAATGTAAACAATCATGAATCTAAGAAATCAAGAATGTAACAAATCAAGAACATTACAAATCAAGAATGTAACAAATCAAGGGAGCCTCACGTCATGACAGTGGCCTCGTCACGCCAACATCTATCAACCATGAATCTTCCACGAACAACGAAACCCTTGTACCTCCACCAACAACAAAGCACAAAACAGGAAACCCTTGTACCTTCACCAACCACGAAGCAGAAAGCACGAACCCTAGGCAAACACAAACCGAGGCATAAAATTCTGTTGAAAAAAAATAAAAAAATAAAAAAATGAAAAATCTACTGCATCGATTTCTTTTAAACCGAGGCGAAATCCTCCACTTTTTTGTCCCAGTTCCCAACCGAGGCATAAAGTTGTTTACTTTTTGTCTCGCCTGTATATGACTCGGTTCAAAAACCACTGTCTATAGGCGAAAATAACCGCTGTCGTTTCCCCTTATTGTACTAGTGCTACTTGTTGAAATATTTGGGTTAATAGTTGAGGAGATTATGTAATTTTGTTTGAATGATTGAATGTTGATGGCTGATTATTGATTAATGGTTGTATATTAGAGTTTAATTGTGACCATTAGAACATTTGGAACTGCCATATGAATACCGCCTTTGTGTTGGATTGAGAAGGTGAATTATGGGTTAGTTTTGATTTCATGGATTAGTGCGTTATTGCGTTTTTTAAGTTCATTTTTTCGGTGCGTGTGATGATCACGGTATATATTGGGTTCTTGATTAAATTTACTATTTCAATTTATTTACTGTTAATTTCACTTTTACGGATGGACGTGTCCGTCAGAATTTCATCGAAAACAATTGTTTACTGATTTTTTTAGTGTGCTAACACACTTCAATTTTAAATACTTTCATGGAAAAAAATTGTTTACTGATTTACTATGGTGTTATTATACTATAAAATACTTTCTAACGTACGAGTCATTGTTCCATGATATATAGAATTTGGTGTACTTTCTCTGTGAGATAACTTGCATTGGTTTGGACAAACATTATAAAAACTTGTTAAAAGAGGAAAATATAAGAAAAATGAAACTAATTTTTACAAGTTAAAGTTTACATAAAAAAAAAGTTGGAAAATACGAAATTGATTACAAATGAATTCATATATAAATTAAAGTTTAATTTACATGCATTTTAGTTTTCTTGTTTTTATATTTTTCTATTCTCGAATTTGTTTTCGAGAAGCCGATGCAAAATAATTCCTTACAAACTACTATTTCGAGGCACAATGGTTCCTTCGTCATATTGATATTGATTATTGTCGGCTAAAGATTTGAAAAGTAAATGTTTATCAACTTGTAGAGATAGGTCGATAGACTTATTCTTTGTTTGTTCTTGAATTAGAACTATTAGCAGAAGCACGTCAAAACGGAAACTTATGGAAGGAAACTAAACGAGTTAAAGTAGCATCACTCAAACTCATTTTGTTAATATGTACGGCCACATTTGCGATTTGGGTGGCTCAAAGAAAGAAGAGAAGGAGTGCGATTTGGGTTCGATCTTCCTTTTCTTCATTTCTTTAGTTTTCCTATATAAAAAGAGAATTGCGTAGTGTTTTTCTCTTGGTTAATTTCAATCTCTCCAGTTTCCTTTTAAGTTCTTCAAGTTAGAGAGTTAGTTCTTAGATAGTTATGTTCTTGAGAGTTCTAAATGTAGAGGAGAGGTTAGATAGAGTTGTTGAGGATACTCACGCGTAATGGCAGGTCGTGAGTGGTTCTTGCAAGGATTTCTGGTATATTTTGTAATTCAGTACTAGAATCTTATAAAATTGAGTTTGTTTTGATTCCTTTGTTCAAGTTTTATGTTACTACTTGTTAATTCCTTTTCTTGCACGAATCTTTAATTTTCCAACGTTTATATCTTTCAATTTTACTTTCTGAACTCGTGATTTCATTTCCTATGATCATAGTTGTTATTTCTTTCACGGATTCTTGATTTGATTTTGTTTTACTCTCTTTTCCTGTAATTTTCGTTACTTTTTAGCATTTATTTTTCTTACCCATTCCTTTATGAATTAGTATTTAATTCCCATGTTCAGCTTTATTTGTTTCTGTTTGGGTTGATTGAAATTAGAATTAGGAAAATGTTTCTTTTACTTTCAGTCATGTTTTAGAATATAGGTTTTGTTCTTGGTCATTCTAGTCGCTTAGTCACTTTGTTTAATTATTCTAGATGTTTTAGCATAGGGAAAAATGTAGAATTGATACCTTGTATGTGTTGGAGAACTTGAAGGAAAACATGCATAGTTTGCATTTGAATTGGATGTTATAAAACAAACAAAGTTAAGGCATCCACACGCAACACCAAACTACTTCCAAGTCAAAGCATATATAAGAGTTATGCTAAACGAGAAACCTATATTATATCAAAAGGTAATCACTTAAACTCTCAAATGGATAAGGATGTTGAAGTGTCAAGCCAATATTTTTGGTAAAATCATTAAGTGTCTCAACTTATATTCCAAAAACATGTAGAGGACAAAACTTGCTAAAAGCTCTAGCTAAAGAAATCAAAATCTCAAAAGCGTTTATAACAGACTAGACGATACCATGAGTTAAATCCTTCACTTTGTCCAACGCTTGGTATCTTATAGAAAAAGTTAAATGATAAACGCTAGCTCAACGGTAGAAAATGTAAAAAGCTCTTTGTTGTTCTGAAAAGACATTAAATGTTATTAAATGCTCAATGTTCAAAAACAACAAAAGTGATAAGAGAAACAACATATTTGCTTACATTTACTCTATTTTTTACAGATAGTCTACTACACGAATCCACCTACTTTATTCAAAATATATCACAAGTAAATGTTACAGATAAAGAAGACATTCACGAAATGTTCTCTTCATTAGAAGTCGTGACAGAGAAATAGTATAACCTATTTCTATTAAAGTACTGAAAAAGCAAGCTTATTCTGACAAGTTGACTTTAACTAACAACTGCTTTACACGAGACATCAGAGAAGATGCAAGATTCAAGGCAAGAGCACAGTCTAACATATATCGTATGAAGAGAAGAAACATCGTTTAGAGAAAAACACAAAGACGCTCAAGCTCAAAGAGAATATATGAGAAGAGAAAAAGCAAAACCAAGAAACATTCTCAAATGTCATTGTAATATTATCTTACGATTTGTATGTAGAGAGAAAAGAGAAAAGAAAGAAACACTTATCGAGTCTGTGGACTGTATTTCCCTTTGTGAGATTAATCGTCTAATGACTTGTAAGCAATCAAGTGATTGCAAATTCTGAAGAGAATTAAAGCACTTGTTGTTTAACTCAGGCAAGTTAAGGATAATTAGGCACCATATCGGGGGATACCAGGATTGTCTAGTGGAAACCAAGAGCGGGTGAAACTCATCTAGTCTAGGTAACAAGAGTTATTCCTTGACTAGTGATACCAAGAGTGGTGAAGAATACCACACAACCAGGAGTGGGTGAAACTCAACTAGGCAGCAAGGTTCATACCAGGATTGTCTAGGGATACCATAACTGGTGAGAATACTCAGTTGGAGTGAACAAGTATAAAAATATTTGTCCATTTACTGTTTAAGTTCTCTTTCAACGCTTGTCTTGTAAAACCTGCAGTTGCATTTTCGTTTTAAATATAAGGGCTTCCTATACTAAACAATTATTCATTAAAGAGGAAGTCTTCACAAACACTACTACGAATATTCTTAGCAACACTTGAAAAGAATTTATTATTTGATACTACTCACAAGGTCGGACGTTTAACAACTTACTTGAAAATCTTGTACTCGACGAAAGTGCTATAATAGAAAAGTTGCAAAAAAGTTTTTCATTAACATTATTCAACCACCCTTCTAATGTTTTCAGATACTTCACTCATACCTCTTTCAAATCCTAGTGATTTCATTCATGAAAAAGTTAAGTCACAAATTCAACATCAAACCGAAAAGTATGCCAAACACAACAACAAAGGGAAAATAGAGCTAGTGGTTGAAGAGGGAGTTTGGGTTTGGCTCCATTTGAGCAAAGAAATATTGCCAAAATAAAGGAGATCCAAACTCCATTCTCGTGGCGATGGACCTTTTAGAGTGCTCCAAAGAATTAATAACAATGCATATAGGTTAGAGTTTCCAAGTGAGTATGATGTGAGTGCTACATTCAATGTATGTGATCTAACTCCTTTTGTAGGTGATTTGGAGCATGTGGAAGATGAAGAACCTCTTGATTTGAGGTCAAATCCTTTTCAAGAGGTAGGGAATGATGGAAAACTCCAAGCCAAGGGTCCTATCACAGGGAGCATGGCCAAGTTGTTGCAAGAAGAGTCATCTTTAGAAGGTTAAGCAAAGCTCTTCTTCACTTAGGTCATCATGGAAGATGAAGAATAATGTAGGTTATGTAGGCCATGTATTCGGCCAAGTAGTGTAGGTTTATTTAAAGCACGTATTAAGGCCTAATTAGTGTAGGGTTTTTACTTAATTGGATATTCAATCCATGTGGAAAGTATGTGCCATGTGTCATGCTTTCATTAGAGAGGATTTTGCCTTGGTAGTAACCATATGACACTCTAGGAATGGAGAGGATTTCTAAATGTTAATGGCCATACATCCTTCCCTCGTTGTAGAGGATTTTTTGTCACTTGTCCACTCCTTGGAAGGGAAGGCATGCAAAGTTTTGACTTTTAGGGTTTTTAACAGACACCTTCACCCTATAAATATAGATGTCTCCTCCTTTGTAATTATCTTTGATGTTGAGTAATGTTATGCCACCTATTTTTGGCCATACTACTCATTTTAAGATTAGAGCAACCCAAGTGATCATGAGAAGAAGAAACATACCCTCCTTCTTGAAGTACTTGAAAAACACTAGAAGGGAGGAGGGGTGGGGGGGTGGGGGGGAGGCTTCAATAGTGTTAATGGAAAAATCCTTTCGCAACTCTTCTGATATAGCACATTCATCGAGTAAAAGATTTATCAAGTAATTGTTAAAAGCTAGAGTTTGCAAGTGTTTATATATGATAACTTCTTTTTACGTGATATTCAGAATATACATTGCAGTGTTTGTAAGAACTTTCTTCGTTAAAGAACAATCATTTAATATGGGAAGTTTCTTGTACGTAAAACTATACTGCAACTGCAAGTTTTATAAAAGAAGCGTTTAGGCAGAGGTAAATAATAAATGCACAAATATTCTTATACTGGTTCACTTCAACTAAGCTACGTCAAGTCTCCTCTATCCATAGAGGGTTCCATTATAATCTTTAAAAAAGATTACGACTGAGTATTCTCACCACTCCTGGTATCCATAGGTATTCCTGGTATCCACCGATACGTTGCCTTGTTGAGTTTCACCCTCTCTTGATTGTGTAGTGTTCTTCAACTCTCCTAGTATCCATAGTCAGCAAATAACCTTTCGTTACCCTAGACTAGTTGAGTATTCGCACCACTCCTGGTACTAGACAATCCTGGTATCCTCTGATACGCTGCCTAGATTTTTGTAACTCCTCAAATTTTCAAAAATAAGTATTTTAATTCTATTCAGATTTGCAATCAATGATTGCTTACAAGTCGTTTAGATTATAACTCTCGTAGAGAGGATATGTGTCCAATATAGTATAGTTTAGAGACTCTCGCTGGATGTTTCTCTCTTTTCTCTTTTTTCTTTTTATCTCTTTTTACAACAGTAAACAAATATTACAATAAAGCTCGAAAGTATTTCTTGACTTTTCTTTTTCTCTACTCAAATATTTTCTTTTGCTTGAGCTCTTTTGTGCTTCTATTCTAAACAATTTTCGTACGATGGATATTTTCTCTCTTGGGATATCCTCTTGTTCTTCCTTTGAAGGATCTTGTATTTAAAGGCTCTTTCAAAAGATATCTGTTACATTGACCTCTTGGCCTTGAATCTTGTGTCTTCTCTTTCTTCTGTGTAAAGCAGTCGTTGGTTAAAGTCAACTTGTCAGATTAAGCATGGTTTTTTAGTACTTTACTTGAAGTAAGTTATACTTTCTTTCAGACACTCTTTCTTATGAGGATAACATTCCGTGAATGTCACTTTTGTCGTTAACGTCCACTTCTGATATATTTCAAATAAAGCAGTGGATACGTGTAGTACGCTATCTGCACAAAATAAAGTAGATTGTGCATGCAATAGACATGTCTTATCTTTTATATCTTTTGTTTTTTTTTAACGTTAAGCATGTAATGTAATTTAATGCTTGTTTAGAACAACAAAGTGCATTTTACATTTTCTACCGTTGAGATAACGTTTATCAATTAAGCTTTTTGTCTAAGATACCAAGTATTAAGTAGAAACTTCATCGTTGGACAAAGTAATGTTTTGACTCATGGTATGGTCTAGGCTGATGTAAACGGTTTTTGGGATATTGCCTTTTAGAACTTGAGCGTTTAGCATGTTTCTTCCTTTATAACATTTTAATCTTTGTTTAAGGCTTTTAAAGGGTTTGGTCAAAGGCCTTATCTCGACACCTTTTTGCTTCTTATTATGGATAAACTTTGAAAAAAGATATTGTATCTCTTGAAGATCGAGAAATTTTGGAATAGAGTGTTCATGCAACTGATAAGAATGAGAAGAGTGGCGGAGTGAGAGAATTTATCTTCTCAAGGAAGAGAGTAAAGAGAGAGAATTGATGTTAGAAATGATGGCTTGGTTGACACGCAAAAGATATTGGGAAGATTAGAAAGAGAAGGATTGAGCTTTGGAAATCCTAGAAAACTTCTAGAAATGGGCTTAGTAATTAGATACCACTTAACACATGTATGTACATGTCTTGTAGACGATTTGTGTTAGACGGTGCAATGTATGACGTCACGTAGAGTATGTGTCCTAGATGTTTGACTCTTTAGACATTATATGAACACGCTAACATATGTTCAATCAAATTCATTCAATGATTCTCATACCAATAAGGGTAATTAGAACTTCTTTCGTTAAAGAACAATCGTTTAATATGGGAAATTTCTTGTATCTAAAACTAAAGTGCAACTACAAGTTTTCTAAAAGAAGCGTTTAGGCAGAAGTAAATAATAAATGCACAAATATGTTTATACTGGTTTACTCTAGTTGAGCTACGTTCAGTCTCTTCTATCCACAGAAGGTTCCACTATAATCTTCAACAAGTTGAATATTCATCGATACTCCTAGTATTCTCACCACTCCTGGTATCCCTAAGTACTCCTAGTATCCACCGTTACGTTGCTTAGTTGAGTTTCACCCACTCTTGGTTGTGCAATATTTTCACCACTCCTGATATCCCTAGTTAGCGAATAACCTTCCGTTACCCTAGAATGGTTGAGTATTCGCACCACTCTTGGTACTAGACAATCCTGGTATCCTTTGATACACTGCCTAGATTTTCTTCACTCCTTAAATTTACAACAATAAGTATTTTAATTCTATTCAGAATTGCAATCAATGATTGCTTACAAGTCGTTTAGACTATAACTCTTGCAGAGAGGATATGTGTACAATATAGTATAGTCTAGAGACTCGTTGGGTGTTTCTCTCTTTTCTTTTTCTTTCTCTTTTCTTACAACATTAAGCAAATATTACAATAAAACTAGAGAATATTGCATGACTTTTATTTTTCTCTTCTCAGATATTTTCTTTTGCTTGAGCTTTTTTATGCTTCTCTTCTAAATGCTTTTTGCAGGATGTATATTTTCGTTGTAAGCTTTTCTTAGGCTATCCTCTTAATTCTTCCTTTGAATGATCTTTTATTTAAAGGCTCTTTGAAAAGATATCTGTTAGATTGAGTTCTTGGCCTTGAATCTTGTGTCTTCTCTTTCTTTTGTGTAAAGCAATCGTTGGTTAAAGTCAACTTGTTAGAATAGGCATGCTTTTTTAGTAGGTTGTAGTTTCTTTCAAACATTTTTTCTTGTGAGGAGAACATTCCATGAATGTCTCTTTTGTCTCTAACGTCCATTCTAATATATTTCAAATAAAGCAGTGGATGTGTATTGTAGGTTATCTACATAAAATAGAACAGATTGTAGATGCAGCAGATATGTCTTATCTCTTATCACGTTTGTTGTTTCTAAACTTTAAGCATTTAATGTCATTTAATGCTTATTCTGAACAAGAAAGTAATGTTTACATTTTCTACCGTTGAGGTAGCGTTTAAAAGCGTTGATTAGAAACTTCATCGTTGGACGAAGTAAGGTTTTAGCTCCTAGTATCGCTTAGGCTTGAGCATTTAACATGTTTTTTCCTTTATAAGATTTTAATATTTGTTTAAGGCTTTTAGAGAGTTTGGTCAAAGACGTTGTCTCGACACCTTTTTGCTTCTTGAGAGTTCAATTGAATACCAATGGGTACATTATGGCTGACACGTTTAACATAACTCTCTT
This sequence comes from Vigna umbellata, assembly GCF_029865625.1. Lineage (NCBI taxonomy): Eukaryota > Viridiplantae > Streptophyta > Magnoliopsida > Fabales > Fabaceae > Vigna > Vigna umbellata. The sequence continues at coordinate 1,842,808 of NC_142175.1, forward strand.
TGGACGCTTGGACTTGTAAGTCATTTAATGTTGTGTTTGAAAGCTTTTAACCTACTTGTTTTCCAACTTGTTTTCCTAAGGCTTTTCTATGTTGATGAATAATTTGGGAATCTTGTTTTTAGCATTTGTGTTTCTACCTATCCTATTATTTGAGTTTAGGTATTTTCATATTATCATCCTGTTTAATGTTATTTGATTAAACTTCAAAACATGAGAGCGTTTATATGTAAAGATGATTTTGTCTTAACATTACTATCCTAGGGAGCTAATGGACAAACTCTAAAGGCTCCAACAAAAAGACATAAGTGTAGAAGAGTATAGACAAAGAGGGAGGAAGAGAGAACCATCTCTAGGTTTCTTAGTGGTATTAATGTTGAGATTAAAGATATAGTGGAATTGTTTCCCTACCAAGATTTAGATTACTTGGTACAAATTTGCATAAATGTGGAGCAACAACTCTCGAGCAAAAGGTTTGAAAACTCCCACTCTAACTCTAGTATTAAGAAAGATTATAAGAGGGAGGGTAAACAAGTTGAAGAAAAAGAACCCTCTAAGAATCTAGGGGGAAATAATAGAGAAGAGAGGGAAAAGGAAAGACTAAGGGTGAAAACATCATCTCACACTCACACTAGGGAAATCAAGTGTTTTATGTGTCTTGGTAGAGATCACATTTAATCACAAAGCCCCACCAAAAAGAACATGATCTTAACGAGTATTGATGTCCATAATAGCCAAGATGAGGAAAGTGAGAGTAAGAGTAAAAAGCTTAACGAAACCAAGAGAGAAGATGTCCATCCATGTGAAGGAGAACTTCTTATGATAACAAGAGTTCTTCACAGTCAACCTAGTTCTCAAGAACTAACACAAAAATAGAGCATCTTTCACACAAGATGCAAAAGTTTTAGGAAATACATGTTCTCTAATTATGGATAGTGGTTCGTGTTGCAATTGTTGTAGCACTAGGTTGGTTGAGAAATTAGCATTACCTATCTTACCTCATTCTCAACCTTTCAATGGGTTAATGATGATGAGGAAATGGTAGTTAATCAATATGTGATGGTTAAGCTATCAATAGGTAATTATGACGATAATGTGTTATGTGACTTAGTACCTATGGATGCTTGTCACATTTTGTTAGGAAGACCTTCGTTATTTGAAAAAGAATCTATACATAATGGTAATACCAATGAAATGACCATCACTACAATAAAAGGAAGTTTGCACTTCATCTCTCACACCTTCTCAAATGGACAAGGATCAAGTATATATGAGAAAGAAAATAGAAAAAGAAAAATAAAGACACTTCCGACAATCAATGTTCTAAGTGTCAAAGAAAAATACACAAGTTCAAGGAGTGCCCCAACAAAAAAGTCATTATGTTAAGGGCCAATGATTTGTGTGAATAAACAAAAGAGGTCTTTTTACCATCTTCCTCAATAAGATTGGAAATAAAAGACCAAATAAAACCTTGTGTTGGAAAAGGAAGTCATTCTAAAGGCACATACATTCAACATAAGGCAAACAAGAGCTTCAAAGAAAATGTTCCTAAAATCCAAGACCTTGATCATTAATTTGATAAAAGGTGTATAATCCTTGGAAGCTACATACTTTATATATTTATTCTACTAACATTTTTACTACCTTGTGTTTTATGTTGAAGGGTCTTTAACCCCGAGTGAAGAAAGTCAAACATCTCCAAAAAGGAAGACGATATTGCCATAAGACAACTTGAACATTTGAAGGCAAATGTTTTTCAATAGCGGGGGAATGATGGCATATCCCCTAGCTATTGCAAAGCACTTTCAAGAAGGGTTGAAATCATCTATGAAAGACAAGCCTAGATTCTTTTTCTTGAGCTATCTTAGGCCATCATGGAGCTTATTATAGACTAGAAATAATTTGGGTCTTGTATTATGGGTCAAGTAGTCTAGGATTTCTTGGGCCTTGTATTTTGAGCAAAGTAGTCTACGATTTCATTTTGGGCCTTGTATTTTAAGCCAAGTAGTGTAGCGTTTTTGCTTAACTTGGGCCAACAAAGGTCAACACCTAATGTTGACCCAAGTGGACGTCTTTAGTGTATGTTAACCCATGTGGTCAAAGTCTTAACGTAGCTTGGTGAGCAAGTGTGGGACGTCACACCTTTGGTGAGTATGGCCATGTGCCATGCTCTCTATGGAGAGGACTTTCCATAGGTAGTGGCAGGCCACTTGTCACTCTAGGAACGAAGAGGATTCTCCATTGGTAGTGGCCATATGTCTTCCTCTTAATGGAGATGATTATCATCTTGGTCTCCAAATTAGGTCAAGCTTGTGTTTTTAAGATTTTGCTTCTACAAAATTAGAGACACCCTAATGATGAAATGTTGTCAAATTATTGAGCCATTATATTAATATCTAAAGTCAAGGCTAAAGCATCCCATGCGGTCTCTTATAGCTACCTTCCTCTAGAGTCAGCCTAACCTCTCTAAAGCACCATGAAACACCACCCATCAAAACGAAAACACCAAAGGTCCTGAGCCCTTTCCCCCATTTATGACCTTGCTTCCACACCTTCATCATCACCATAATATCTCTCCATGTTTTGACTCAACCTAGCTTGAGGAGGTTGCTATCATAATATAAAATAATCTAAAATAACTCTACCTTATCCTTCTTTTATATCTGTTATGATTTTATCCACTTACAATGATCATATGTTATATGTGACTAGATGATAGTATAGACGAGAAAGTTATAAAACATTCTAGTCCTATGGATGGTTATCAAAGAAGATCGGTGATCGTTTAAATATATAATTTTTATACTGTACAAATTCTTAGTTGATAAATTATTATTTATCTTTCAAAAGTTTTGTTATGTTTTTCTTATTAAGGATTAGTAAATACATGTTATATATTTATATTAAGTTATGTTTTCTTATCAATTGTGATTTAAATTAGTAATGGAAATCTTACTAAATTAAATGTAATAATTAGAATCTAAATTGATTTCTAATATTAATTATCAAAGTTTTAGCTACTTATATAAAAAAAAATTTAAGAACTTTTTTTAACCAATTTACCCCTATTAGGTTTTAGCCACTATTTGTTTTATATTATCCAATCATAGAATTTAAATGAATATAAAAGATGTAAACTCAACAAATATGAAAATAGATTACCTCAGTCCATCAAAAAGTGAACAAAAACTTTCAAATTTTTACCCAAATTTATCGAGACCGAAATTAAATTCAATGTTTCAAGAAGTCAAGCTTGTAACTGGTTTATACAGTATAGGATATTTGGAGTAAACTCCATATATGAAAGATTTATTTTGTTACTTTGAATGAGGATGGATGGAGTATATACTAGTTTTATTAAGTTATCTTTTAATAGAGTTTTCATCTATATAAGATTTAAAAGATCCAATTGATATCAATAAAAAAAAATTGTTGTCCCGAATCATAAAATGGGATTAATTACAATCACATTGTAAAAAATATGTATTTTATGGAAGGTTACAATTATCATAAAATTTATTATTAGTAATTTATTGAGAAATTGTAAAGATGTAAACCTTATATATATATCATATGTTCTGTACAATGAAAAGCAAGTAATATTAAGAAAAGAGAACACAGTGGTGGATCTCTCTGAGGAGATTGCAGTCAGATTTTTTTGAGTTAAGTCAGTACTACAGTGGTCACTCCATCGCATCTCATGTTAATTATGTAACACATTGGAGGTCCCACGTCGGTAACTTTCAAACTCATGGCTGCTACTACTTTGCTTCTCCTCACAAAGAAAATGCAGAAATAAGGGAACTTGTGAGAACTAATATTCATTCTGGTGTCTCTTCTTTGACTCCTTTGGAAAACCAAACACAAAACAGCACACCAAAAAGGTTAGAGTACCCACCACTTCATCTTCCACTCAAAAACCTCCTTCAAGCAATCCCTATCTAAGATCCAAAGATAGTATAGACTCATGTGACTCTCAATTCCTTGCTTAAATATGGTGTTACCTGCATAACCCTCTTCATCCATTTACATATCTACCTCTTTCTCTTCTCCATATTGTTCTTTTCCTAAGGGTTTTTGGTGATAGTTTGTGGTTTGTGTTCCAATGGAACAGGGTCAATGTTGGACTAAGAGAAAGTACTCTTTGAGCTCTAGTCTTAGTTCACCAACCAACCCTTCCTGTGGTGACTCATGGGAAGAACAGGCTTTTGCAGAAGATGCTGCTAATTCTCTTGGTGGCTGTGTGTGGCCTCCAAGATCATACTCTTGTAGCTTTTGCAGAAGAGAGTTTAGGTCAGCACAGGCTCTAGGTGGCCATATGAATGTTCATAGAAGGGATAGAGCAAGACTAAAGCAACAACCCTCAAGCCCCCACAATGAAATTCTATGTCATGACCTTCAAACTCAACTCCATATGCCAGTTCAAAGTCCTTTGGATGATTACCTATACCCGTCTCCTGTTTGTGGATTACCTTGTAAAAAAACTAAACCTAATTCTTATCATGATTTTGTTGCTTCACCTTCTTCACCCTCACATTCGAAGGCTTTATTGGCTCCATCAGTTAATAGTGGTAACTCCAGAGATGAAACCATGATTCCGTTTTATGATTCCAGTGTTCTCCACAAGATTTCTCCTATCAGTAACTCTTCCGAATCCTGGCCATGTTTAGCTGAAGATCATAGATTATATTCATGTAAGTTCCATCCTCAAGCTGATACGAAGAAATCCTCCAAGGGCGATACGGATGATATTGATGGGGATATGATCTTGAATTCAGTTGTGTGTAGCACTCACCCATCTTTGCAGTTTGAGAGTACTAAAGAGGCAGATCATATCAGTTACAAGAAGAAGAAAACAGATGCTTCCTCATCACCATTTTCACCAAAGTCAAGCTCAGTTGACAGACATCATATGCAGACAAAGATGTTTGAATTTAGCCCTAGCTCAGTGGAAGAGCTAGATCTGGAGTTAAGGCTTGGTTACAGGTCCAAGGTATAGCAAGTAGCATAAACAGAAAACCACCCCACTGTTAATGAATATATATATCTATTCTCTTTCTATGTTCATCCTAGTTTGATTTCACTTCTTTTAATACTTCACAATATTAAGGAAGCTTTTCATCATGCTTGATTGGATCTCCTGAGTGCCTCTAAATATACACATCTGCAATGTGTCAATCAAGATAACAATGCTGCAATTATATTGACAGGCTTGTAATCTTCCTTTTTGTAGATAGAGGCCAAACGGTGGATTGTTTTTAATAAATGCAGATTAAATGACTTTGTAATTTTGATATGGTTCCATTCATTTTAACTATCATCTTCTGAAAGTTTTCATATAAAGACAAACATTTAGCTGTCTGCATACTTCTAACAGCAAAAAATATGCTAATTCTATAGTTTCATCCAACAAACACAATTCAAATTATCTTTATGGCTGGAGGAATTCTTACTTGAGCCATAACCAGTTTCTCCACAAAAGAGTTCTTTTGTCAATGAAGAAAACCAATACAAACAGGTCCTTTAATAATAATGGAACAAAACCAATGCTTCTGGTGTAGTTCAGTATTCTGCATGTGGACAACTTACTTGAATACATGAATTTCAAATTCCCATATCTCTGATAGGTTAGGCATGGAATCACTGATAGAGAGAGAGAGAATGTACTGTGTGTAAAAACTGTTAAAGTAGTGTAGTAGTGAGATTAGGGCATTATTTGTGTGGGGTTTAAGGGGTGAAGGAACTGAAAGCGCATAAGAAGTGCATGGAATAATGTGAACCCTTTTTCCCTATTCGTTACCTCACTGACATTCCATCAGACAAACAACTAAATTAACCTTTGAAAACACACTGATTGAGCTTTTCACAGCCGCATAAAGTCAGATACATCCCAACATTGATTCCCTTTTCCTTTGTATTATTCTCATCACCTCAGATCTGTTACACACAAATCCATTTGCTTCCCTTCTCTCTCTCACCTTTTTCTATCCTGCTTTTCTTCTAAATCCCTCCAAATTTGCCACCTACTCCCCCATAAAATACTCCCTCTCACAGTATGCTTTTGCATTTTAATAATCACACAGAGAATATTATCTACTCTCACAGACTCACAGGCGCTAACTACGCAAGGTTTTGGTTTCTTCTTCCGTGTATGTGTGAGAATATTTGGTATACACGTACCTATACGCTTTTGAATGTATATATCATTCAGTCAGGATTCTTAAATTATAATATTCTTTCCAGATACAGATTTTACCAAAAGTGAATACAGTATCTTCTAATAATATTAACTCAAAGAAATTGATGTTATCATACAGAAATTTCTTAGTATATATATTGACCAAAAATGATTCTAAAGCTCTTACAAAATGTCTCTCTTTTTTCATACATACGGTAAGAAATTGAACTTTAGCAAGTATTCTTGAGAGGCTCCCTTATCTACTAAGTATACCAAGAGTGTAAAGTCTCATGAATTGTAGAGAATGAGGAGTTAATTTCAGTTCCCCTAGAAACTCTAACCCTAGGTAGTGAAGTTTGTGACAAATTGCTGCAGGACACAAGGAAAGCATTCTGGGAACTTCTTTGTGATAATTACCTTAAATGGAAATTTGATGGAACACCCTTTTGACTTAAAACGTAGCTTTCACATGAACACAAATACATAGTGAAAACCGTAGGCCACACCCAACATTTAAATTCCCTTGTAAGCTAAAGAATGAAGATGGATTTAATGATCTGGAAGGAGGGGGTGTGGCTTTTTTCCCATTATTGAATTAAGGGTTTGGTTTTCTCAATTTGCATGTGGTTGGGAAAGAAAGATATGTGAGAGGCATATACAAGAATAATATATATGTGTAAGGATGTCCTATTTTTGTGTAAGAGGGGGGGTTCTTAAAGGCAGTTGGTGGGTTTTTGTCTTGTTTTGGGGTTGTGAGATGGGTAGGTCTGATATAAACAGAGAGTAATCAGTGAAGTTTTGGGGTGCAGTGGCAGAAGTGCACATGGGAAGAAACTGTCGTTTCTCTATTCACTTCAAGGGTTACACATAGAATAGGACTATAGAGTGAGTGAATGAATGAATTACCAGACAACTCAGTGGCTGAGAATTCTTATAAATTTGTTGGATTAGCAGTAGATACCATGTTATGAACATGATCAGTTTCTAGCTATAGTTACCATTGAAAAATGTTCACAACTGTTGTGACCAAGAACAATTATAAACGTATGAGTTTTTCAAAGGGATTTCGAGTGAGAATTTCAATACACATAGTAGAAATATATACATATGAAAACAAGTTTTTTTAAGACAATGTTTATATCAGTTTATATATTATAAATTTATTATATCTTTATTCATCACAATATTTTTTTTAGTTCTCTAATAGAGAATGATGAAGAAAACGAATTCAGGAGAAAAGAAATGGTAAATCACTGTTTAAAAGAATCAGAAGTTTATTTTGAGAGAGAAATTCCAGTGCATTGGGGGTTGGTATTGTCTAGGCTTTTTGTTTTTTATAATTGGTATGACAACTAAGGTCTAGGGAGTATATTTGCATGGGGGCAAGTTCCTATGATCACGAGCTTACTTAAATTCCATATAAATTACAATATCTCTTCTCTCCCCCTCTTTCTCTGTCATATGTGGCCAATTTAAATATACTTTGTATTGTGAATGTGAGGAATAAGAGGGACTTTGCTTTTTTTTTCCTGATACAATGAGGAAGTTAATTATTCATGTCTGTTTCACAGTTATTATGTCTTAATTATAGTTTTTTATACAGTGAAAAAAGTAAGAGAATACTAATTTTGAAAAAAATTAATTATATTAGTAGTTATTTATTTATAGTTTTACTATTTTTAATTAATATTATTAAAAATGTGAATAAAAAGTAAGTGATATTGTAGTGTATGATTATTCAATCAGCTTATAACCAGAGAGTCTCATATGAAACAGGAACACCTAGTGATTCGGTCGGTCGAGTAACATTAACTGAGAAGTTTGAGAATTAAGATTAAGAATTATTACTTAAGCTAAAGCATGATCATTACTAGTTAAGGATGATTAACTTAAGCTAAAACACTAATTTGAAGTTCATTCCAAAATTTATAAAGGTAGGTTAAGGTATTGTGATAGGTTGATTATACTTAATACATATTTATTGCTAGGTTGTCGAATCTTTGTTGACTTTAGCATCAAAGTACCTTTTATAAGTAATCTCCCAGTATAAAATGAATTGAGTGAAGGACAGGTGGTAACCTATGCGAAAAGTTAGATCAATTGAGATTGGAAGTTTGTTAACATCGACCACACAAACCGAAACATTTTGGTTCCCATCCTGGGGTCACTAGTTCAAAAATATCGTATAACGTCGTTGTTTTTTGGCCTTCGCGTCGAATTCGATGTCGACGTCATATCAGGAGACGTTAAATTGACGTCGAATTTTAAAAGTTCGACGTTAATCAAATTGACATCGAATTTTGTTAATATTCGAGGTTAAGCAATTTTTTTGTTTTTTTTAATTAATTGTAATCTTTTTTTACAATTCTACGAGACCTAAAAAGTAGAAAAACAACAAATTTCAGTTTTTGGTATTTTATAAAGCATGAACTATGAACATGTAATATAGTATCAACAACAAACAACAAACAAGTTCAATCAAACAACAACAACAACAAACAAGTTCAACCAAATAACAACAATAAACAAGTTCAATAAATAAGTTATTCAAAACGAAAACGAAAACGAAAACTAACCTTCAAAAGGTGGGTTCGTCGGAATAAAGTGTTTCCACCAGTGAGAGAGAAAGCAGAATGTGCCTATGTTTGGGGATTCTAGTTCTAGATTGTGTATGTTTGGGTGTAGGCTCTAAGGCTTGTGTTTTCACCCTAAGTTATTTTTTAATTATCATCCCATTTTAATGTTATTTGATTAAATTTCAAAACATGAGAGCTTTTGTCGCATAGACAATTTTTTCTTTAGTGAATCATCTCTTTAGGTTAGCTAAGTCCTTTGATAATGATGAATTAAATATAAAAATTCTTAAATCTTTGGACATGACTTGACAACCAAAGGTGAATGTCATCAATGAGTCACAAAATCTCAACACTATGCTAATGACTGCATTGTTCGGTAAGTTGAGAGACCATGAACTGGATCTCGGGAGATTGAATGAAGATGAAGAGAAAGGAAAGAAAAGGACTATACCGTTCAAATTTGAGATTGATAAAAGCAAACATCTTAATGAATAAGAAGACTCTAAAGAAGATCAAGAAAATATGAGTCTAGGCATTAAGAAATGTAACAAGTTCATGAAGTCTAAGGGCAAAAAAAGATTTAAAAACGGGAAGAAGGAAAACAAGGAATTGTTATATATTAAAATCACAGATGGAACTTTGAAGTTAACAAACTTCACTTACCCAGATATATAAGGATGAAATATATCTCTTTCCCCCTTGCAAAGCTACTGGTGAGGTATGTTTGGATGTCATCAAATTTATTTGCTCGTGATGGAACTTTGAAGTTAACAAACTTCACTTACCCAGATATATAAGGGATAAAATATATCTATTTCCCCCTTGCAAAGCTGCTGGTGAGGTATGTTTGGATGTCAACAAATTCATTTGCTTCGTGAGTGACTTGGGATCAATGAACCCATAGACATCATTGTACTCCAAGTTGTTGGTTATACAAAACATATACCTGAAATCAAAAATTTTATTTGGTATAAGTATACTTGATATAAAAATCAATTTTATATAAATAATTGTTCATAGACTTACATCATCCATAGCTGAATTAATGTAATATTTAACTCTTCTCTTTCCGACTCAAGCTCCTTGACATCTTGACTATGCAGGTATATTGGGACCTCAGATCCTCTCCCAAATACATTAGGATCATATTCAACCATCATAGGCTCATTTACAATGATGTCACAAAGTTGTAGTAATACACCAAGAAGATCGTCCTTAGATAAACGAATCTTTTCTTGTCCATGCGTTTGTTGTTACATGGAAAAATAGGATAAGTTTCAACATCAATAACATGTAAACTTTAGAATTAGGAAGTGTAAAGTAGGAGTGCATACTGGGAGGTCAGAAACAGAACCAATCAAGTGTTTAGGTCAAGCGATAAAAGACGAGAATGCTTGTGCCAGAGTGAAAATCTCATTTGTGGATAGATGAACTGAGGCATCTACTATGATAATGTCATCTATTGAGATCTTGACCTCATCCTCTAATAACTCCATACCATGAACAATAGTCGTTCCCTGAAACACTATTCCACGAGCTACCAGCATCGTCCTGGTACCATGTAAAACGTATAGCAAACATGGACTACCGTCGTCCATGTCATCCCCTAGGACGACTGGTGTTGAACAAGTTCCTTTCCTGCTTCTCCTTGTTAGAGTAAATGTTACATTATAGAAATAATAAATTATTCAACCAAAATGTTTATTAATTTTACCTATGGGAGACACAACATGTTCCTGTACAGGAGATGGCTGTAGGCACATCCCATAACTCTCAAATTGCTACTAAAACTGGCGCATAACTCTTTCAGTCACTTCTGTAGTGAGTTCATCATCAATTCCGCCCTAAGTTTTTTTGAGATCTCTTGCTTCACCCTTTGTTCATACTCTTGATTGTATGCATATGAAGTCTGACGTGACGAACTCCCAAAATAATCTCTAATGCCTACTCTAGTACCAGTAGCACGCACTCGTCCAGGATGCTCAGGTCGTCCAATTGCAATGGTAAGAATATCCTAGCGACCCTTGGAGTGAATTGACCTTGGGAACTTTGCTCAACCAAAGAGTCTTGTAACATAACAAAACACCATTATTCTTTAAAAAGTTCAATGTAATATGTATAATGAAACTATTAATATTATAGGAATACTCATATCTTACAATTTTTTCAAATATTTCTTGCGTAATATCAGAAGTGTAGGAGCCTGATGATCTTAGGCGGGTTAAGTTCCACTTATGTCGAGAAGGAGGTGAAGGAGGCTGAGGACTACCACCCTTAGGAAGTAGGCTCTACCTTCTGTCTTTTGCTCGAGGAGTTTCTCTTCAAGCTTCCTATACCCATCACAAGATAATAAGTGGGGTTTTTATTTTTAGCACTTATTCCTTGTTCTTTTGTTCTTGTTTCCTGTTACATAATGAATTAATTCATATGATATAAATTTGTTTATGAGAAATTGAATAATAACAACTATACTAACATATCATGCCTCTAATGTCCGACTCTCTACAAAGAGACGCCAAGTGTCTTCATCAATGGTCTTATATTTTTGTCACATAAAGACTTTTTTTTTGCTCCAAATATATATCTCGAGGTCAATTTACTCTTAAAACCCTAAAATTTTTCAGAAATAGATGATAAACACTTATCTCTAAGTGTTACGACATTTGGAATGTCAAATGTCATCTATAATAAAGAGAATAAAGTTGTATGAATACAAAATTATCAATATAAAGAAAGTGTAAATCAAATGACATTTATTAACTTATCAATAGATTATTCCATATAATGTTTTGATCAACCTCGGACACATGGTCAAAAGATGGAGTAAGAATAGGAATTCTATCACACGTCAATACTCCAAAGTATGATCTGAAGACATCTACATTTGGGCCAGATGCCACACTAGTGATCACATTAACATCCACAGGTGTCTTTTCACCATTATTTCTTCTGACCATCAGTTGCCTCAACCTAGTGGCTCCTCTTGTAAGTCTGGATGAGGGAGCTTCATCCCCTAATGAACGTGGGTGGTCAATCATATATTTGTCAAAATAAATAAAAACATGAAATATTAATTAAAGAATTATATAATATCATATAATTTAACAAAACAAGTAATAGGGGTCATATGAAATATTAATAAAAGACTTATGTAATATTAATAAAAAACTTATACACAAATATGAAATTCATACATAAAGATATGGATTGGTCATATGTATATTTCATCATTATGATCTTATCGAATTGCATGTACATCATCAACTAGAGGGTGGTTATCCAAATTTGTCGTTGTTTTAAATGAATGGTTGTCAGCAATATGAATATTAATCAGATTGTCTTCGTTAACTTGAATTTGTTTTTTTCCTTGAAGAACGACATACCAATGATTAGACACAGGATCGTTGGCATACAAAACCTGAGATGCTTGATGTACCATGACAAACGGTTCGTCTCGATAAGCCACCTTTCGAAATCAACTAGTGTCATACCTGATTCATCTATTTCCACACCACTCTTATTGTCAAACCACTTACATTTGAACAATGGAACAAAAAACATAGTGTAATCAACCTCCCATATCTCTTCTATTATACCATAATATCTCTTCTAATTCCAGACTGACACCACTATTTTGTATTGTTCTTTAATCATCCAAAGTCTTCGTATAGAATGTGAAATTATTGATTTCATAACCTATAAAACATACGACATCAAACTTTAAACCATTTGTAAGCCACAACAAAGTTTGAGAAGAATGTCGCTTTTTGTCAACTTCAGATCTGAACCAAGACATGAATGTTCTGTTATGCTCCATCAACTATCATTTCTATGATTGTCTTGTATATTTATCCTTCACAATGGCGTTTGGTGCTTGGAAAAAAGGGATCACCTCATTTGTCTTGTTCAATATATAAAGATGTGCTTGCAAAAATTCTTCGCGATCTTTCGTCACCAGATTCACACTTCGGATGCTTTTACTTATAGAACATTTATTCAACCATGTTGTGCGAGGAACTCCTATTGGATTTATTAAAGTCGTGTAATCTGAACAAAACTCGATACTTTCTTCAGCAATATACCTTTCAATATTTGAACCTTCGGGACGATATGGATTTTTAACGTACCCTTTCAAAATCTTCATATAACGCTCCATAGGATACATCCATCTTAAGTATATTGGTCTACACAACTTGATTTCTCTAACCAAATGAACAAGTAAATGTACCATGATGTCAAAAAAAGATGGAGGGAAAAACATTTGTAGCTGACACAAGATGATAACAATCTCGCCTTGAAGTTTATCTAACTTTGTAGGATTGATGACTTTACTACAAATTAACGAGAAAAATGAACACAATTTGAGTTATGGTCTGCCTAACATTTTTGGTGAAAATTCCACGAATAGCCACCGGTAACAATTGTTGCATTAAGACGTGACAATCGTGAGACTTCATGCCAACAACCTTTAAGTCTTGCATCGGCACTAAACTCTTCATATTTGAAGAGTATCCTTGCGGTACCATGATACTCTTTAAACAAAGGAAAAAACTTATCTTCTCTTATTTGTACATTGTGTAACAAGTAGGGGGAAAATAAATATGTTTACCAATCTCACTAGGTGTCAACTCTTCTCGGATTTTCATGTCAACCAAATCCAAACGAGCATTCACTCCATCTTTTATCTTTCCTTGAATGTTGAGTAGTGTACCAATCAAGCTATCACACATATTCTTATCTACATGGGAAGATCAAAGAATATTGATTTCTTCTTCCAAGGGGTCGTTACAGACGACTTCTTGGAATTTTTCCCAAATACATGATATATTTTATTAACTTTGTCAAGAATTTGAAGGCCAATAAGTGGATTTGGTGCTTCGTCTCTCTCTTGATATCCATTCAATGCTTTTTTTAACCTTCATTGATATGGATGATTACATTTTAAAAATCACTGATAACGTAGATACACCATCTTCCTTCCGTGTTTCAATTGATGAGCTTCAGTGTTTTCTTCACATATAGGACATGCTTTATAACCCTTGACACTGTATCCTAACAAATTACCATAAGTTGGGAAGTCATTAATGGTGAAAAATAACATTGCATGCATCACAAAAGTTTTAGAAGCGAAGACATCAAATATTTTAATTCCATCAACCCATAACAACTTCAGTCTTCAACTAGTGGGCTTAGATAAACATCTATGTCATTTCCAAATTACTTTGGACCAAATATCATCATACACAACATCATGTACTTCCTCTTAATGCACAATGCAGGAGATAAGTTGTAAATTATCAATATAACTGACCAACAACTATGATTGGTACTAAAATTACCAAATAGGTTCATTCCATCACGGGTTAAACCAAGCCTAAGATTTCTACATTCTTGACCAAATTGGGGAAATTATTGATCAATATTTTTCCATTGCTTTGAATCAGCTGGATGACGAAGACCCCATCAATTTTTCTCTCATCTGCATGCCATATAAGGTTTTTAGTATCTTTTGGATTCGCAAACAAATGCTTAAGTCTGGCCACAATTGGAAGGTGCCAAACTACTTGTATCGTGATAACCCACATTTTTGACACTTTTTTCAAAAATTCAAACTCTTTCCTATATAAAATACAGTCATTGGAACAAGTATATATCCTTTTATACTCCATACCCATCAGACAAATAATTTTCTTTGCATCATAATTACGAGTGGGTAGTGTTTTGGCAACATTTCATTCAACAACGTCAACAATTCTGTGAAACTCTTATTAGTCCATCCATTGGTCACCTTCAAATTCATGAGCCTTAACACTACTGACAACCCTATGAACTTAGTTGAACCAACATACAAAGGTGTTTCCGCATCAGTCGACATCGTGTCATACACATGAGCTTTGGCAAAATTTTATGCGCCAACATCGCCGATCATGTCCTTTAATTTGTCTTCTTCCGGTCGATATTTCATGGAGGAATCAATAACATTTTCAGTTTGGGAGACAGTTGGAAAGTGTATTTCTTCGGTGTATCATATCCATGTTGTATGACATGGTAGGAAACCATCACAGATAAGATGTTCCTTAATTTAGGTTATGTTCAACTTTCTCCCATTAAAACCGTTGACACACGGACATCTAAATTTCACTTCATCATCACTTCTATCCTCTTTACGTTGCGCAAATTGTATAAATTCATCTACCCCTCTCTCGTACTCAGCACTAATTCATGGTAAGTTAATCCAATTTCGATCCATACATAAATATTCTTAACTATTCTACAAAATTACAATACAAAAATATTTGTATTGATCATTTAACGACAAATTAAGGTTAATTCAATTCAATCATACAACTATACAATTAATAAGCATTGAAAAATCACATATTCAACATAAAAAAAATTAAAATAACATTGCAAAATAAAAAAATTAAACTTTAAAAGCATATTATACAATCATACAAAGTTATTCAATCATAAAAAATTATACACATTATATGATCATCAAATCACATATTCAATCATACAATCATACAAAAGTATATGATCCTATTAAAAAGTAAACTTTAAACATTAGGTTTAATCATTTTCGAGATCCCTAATTTTGCTGAGAAGTCTCAAATAGGATCTCAGTTATTTTTTTTCTCAATTAGGTCCCTATTTTTGAAAAATTAAAACAATTAGGTCCTTGTCATTAGTTCCGTACTAACACTGTTAAAAGAGGTGTCATGTGTTAGTTCGTGTTTTTTTTGAATTTTTGAATTATTTTTAATTATTTTTATTTTTATTTGTTATTTATTTTTAACTTTTTAAAAAAAATTAAAAAAATTTCACCTGTCAAATTGATATTGTCCAACATGTCATTGTAAGGCCACATATTATTGCATTAGTCTCAATTTGGTCCTTGTATTTTTATTTTTGTCTCAATTTAGTCCTACTTTTAATTTTGTCCTTCTATTTAGTCCCTCTATTTTTATTTAAACAATTTTGTCTCTCTCCAAATTCAAACAAAATTTAATTTGTATATAAATCTTAACAAATATTTTTATTAAAATTGATATTCTTATTAAATATTTTTAACAAAAGTTTGTTTATATTTTTATTTAACTAATTATATAAATGTTAATTATGTTCTTTAAATATACTTATAAGGTTTAAAAAGAGAGTGACATAACATGCTGGTGTGAATTTTTCCAAATAATTTAGCTCATTGAACAAATTATTGATGTGAATTTTCACTTTTTTTAAATAAAAAAATTAAAGAAAGTTTTTGTGAAAACAGTAATTAAAGGTAATTTCTTATTTCATGATCTTCCATGAAAATGATTTACTCATTGAACAAATTATTTTCACTGTTTTTTTAACTCTTATAGGTATATTTAAAGAACATAATTAACATTTATATAATTAATTAAACAAAAATATAAACAAACTTAATCTTATTAGAAATATTTAATAAAAATATCAATATTTTAATAAAAATAATTGTTAAAATTTAGGTTTAATCATTTCATACATCCCTATTTCTGCAAGATCATTTCAAATAGGTCCTCGTATTGTAAATGCTCTCGATTAGGTTCCTTATTGTGAAAAATTGAATCAATTTAGACCTTGCCGTTAGTTCTGTACTAACACCGTTAAAGGAGGTGACACGTGTCAGTTTGCGGTTTTTTTGAGTTTTTTAATTATTTTTGAATTATTTTTATTTTTATTTTTTACTTATTTTTATTTTTTTAAATAAAATTAAAAGAAAATGTCACGTGTCAAATTGATATTGTGTCACGTGACAATGACAGTGTGACATACGCGTCATTGTCAGGCTACGTGTCATTGCATTAGTCTCAATTTGGTCCATGTATTTTTATTGTGTCTCAATTTGATCCCTGTATTTTTATGTTGTCTCAAATTAGTCTTAATTTTAAAAATTAAACAATTTTGTCCCTCATGAAATTCAAACAAAATTTAAATTGTATATAAATCTTAACAAATATATTTACTAAAATTGATAATTTTATTAAATATTTTTAACAAGATTAAGTTTAATTATATTTATATTTACTTAATCATATAAAAGTTAATTATGTTATTTAAATATACCTATAAGGTTTTAAAAAAAGAGTGACATTACATGCTCGTGTGAATTTTTGTAGTGAAAGTTTCCATGGAAAATCATGAAAGAAGAAACTACCTTTAATTACCGTTTTTACGAAAACTTTCTCCAATTTTTTATTTACAAAAAAGTGAAATTTCACATTAATAATTTGTTCAATGAGCTAAATCATTTGGAAATTCACACCACCATGTTATCTCATTGACAGTGTCATGTCACGTGGCATTGTTAGTGGCATTATCAGTGTCATGTCACATTGTCATTGCCACGTGGCACAATATCAATTTCAAACATGGCATTTTTATTTTATTTTTTAAAAAATAAAATTAAATAAAAAATAAAAATAATTAAAAATTCAAAACAACCACGAATTGACACGTGGCACCTCTTTTAACGGTATTAGTACGTAACTAACGGCAAGGACCTAGGTTCTTTAATTTTTCGAAAATAGGGACCCAATTGAGCAAAAAAAATAACTAAGAACCTATTTGAGACTTCTCAACAAAATTAGGGACCTCGAAAATGATTAAACCTAAACATTAATATAAGAACCTGATAATGTGAAAAGCCAATAAAAATGGACAACTCGCGATCAAAACGGTAGAAAATTCAACTCTCCAAAATTATAACCTAGAAAAATATTCAAACAAAATATTAGTTTTAGACACAAAAACAAACATCAAAACGCAAAAAAAAACATCGAAAATTTACCTCTAAGGAGGAGAATCGCAAAAACCAAACCAAAAAGATGTTTGGAACGATTATGATAGGTGATAATAATTCCTAAACGTTGACTATGGCCACGACAACAAGATAAACCAACTTTGAACGGTGAAAAATGCAAGAAAAGGGCTAATGGGAGGTGCAGGCATAGAGAGAATATAGAAACAGTTTCGTTCTCGCGAAGAAGACGAAATTGTTCATCTTGCGTTTTTTTTTAACCTACGAAAGGTTATTACCTCGGTTCCTAATAAAATTGAGGCATTAAGGGGGTTATGACCTCAGTTGTATGGAGAACCGAGGCCTAAATCGTAAAAAAAAATTCAAACCGAAGTATAATAACTATATTACTTCGGTTATCATAAAATCGAGGCCAAACCTTTTAGAACCGAGGCCAAATCGCTGACCCTCTAACTGCCAACTTTATTGTAAGATTTCATATGTGGGAATGTGAGAGTTTGGCATCGGTTCTGAAGTGTACCGAGGCCAACTTTATGGTAAGATTTCATCGGTTCTGAAGTGTACCGAGGCCAAATTTCTGACCGTCTGACTACTAGCTTTATGATCAAACTGCAGATGTGGGAATGTCAGAGTTTGGCAGAGACCTATGGCATAGGTTCTGAAGGAAACCGAGGTCAAATCCCATACATAGAATTAATATCTCTACAGAATATCTCGCCACCATTTCAACAGCCAACATTCTATCAAGGGGTTATGGCCTCGGTTCTACAAGGAACTGAGGCCAAAAACCCTGTATAGAGATTTTCATCAGACAGTTACTGGATTATCAACATTTTGCAGGAGTTTATGGCCTTGATTTTGCAGAAAACTGAGACCATGTATCCTATATTGCTTCGGTTCTAAAACAACTTAGGCCTATACTATCGCAAAAATTTTAAAAGTACCATCACATCATATTATGCTTCGGTTTCTGATGAATTGAAGCGTAATGAACGCAATAATATTTTCTTTTTTTTTTACTAGTGAATGTCCAGGATTGGATGTTACATTTCCCTCTTTGCCTAGTTGTGTGGTGTTTCGAGTAGTCCTCGTATTGTTGTTGCTTGAATGATGAGTGGAGCTATAGGATCTAATTTTACTGAATTCTACCAATTTATTCTGGTCAAGAGCTAGGGCTTTAAACTCGAGAATAAACAAAGAGGTAGCTATCTAATTCAAATTTAACAATACTTTATGCCTAAAATCCTGGGTAACTTAGTCTTGTACTTGTCTTTCTATTTAGAAGCATTTAAGTTAGAAAT
The DNA here is from genome assembly GCF_029865625.1 of Vigna umbellata. NCBI lineage: Eukaryota > Viridiplantae > Streptophyta > Magnoliopsida > Fabales > Fabaceae > Vigna > Vigna umbellata. The sequence goes on from NC_142175.1 coordinate 1,861,645, forward strand.
CATATATCTTTAAAACGTAAAAGTGATAAAAAAATATAAACCTCTTTATATATTGTTAAAATATTACGTGAATATCTTAAAGTTTAGTATTACTTAAAGTTGTTGGCCAAATACTAAGACAATCATAAACCTAGGCTTAATAACATTTGACTTATCACCTTAACTCGATCTGTGAACGTTCTAATAATTTGGTTAAGTAGTTATTTGACCCATAGTTGAACTCAACGTAATATATATATATATATATATATATATATATATATATATATATATATATTAAAATTTAAATATTTAACACATTTAATTCTTGATTGATGATACGTTAATATTTTTAACTTTATATATATTTAATACAACAAAAGACCATTTCTATTTTAAATTAAAAACTTCTAGATAAACACTTCATTCTCTTCCACACCTAAAAAACACTTAATAAAATAATAAAAAATTTACTTGTATAGATAATCCTATTTAAAATTTTCTTAAATCTTTTAAGGGTACAAAATCATTAAAAACTTGAATGGGCCCAGGTATGGCAACTAGTTTCCCCTGCGTAATTTGGTTTCAAGTTCCATCACCCATTCATCTCTGTTCTGACACTATCCAACAAACCACTCCATTCCTCTCAAATTCCCTGTCTACACCTTCACCATCATCCAATCCAACACCTTCACCATCATCCAATCCAACACCTTCACCATTATAGATCTCAACTTTATCATTAATTATGATTATTTTGCCAAACCCACTTTGCTAAATTTGCTCAATCATTATTGCACCTGGGAAGCAACCAACTCTGCTCCAATTGGAGTTATGCTAAAATATCTTCTAACTCAGTAGAAGTACATATTTATCAACACTAACTAGCAATTATACATAAGAAAAAAAATTAAAGAATCAAATTAATCAAATGTACTACAAAAAAGCATACCCAATACATATGTTCATCCCCTTACTATAAAATTTCAAACTTCTTCCTTGACCATATCTCAATTTCCTACTAATATTATAACCATAATCTAAAACCATTCTTCTTAATTCAAGACTAGTTGGATATTAAGTGATATTGAATCATGTAAAAGTTTTAGGGTTTGTGGTAATAGTTTCTCTTGTGTTATTATTTCATGTTCTCTCACACCTACATATGCAACTCAAACCCACCAACACCTCCACAATGGCGGCTTCCGCCTTCTCCAAGTCCGAGTAATGCAGCGTCTGCAGCAGCAGCGCCGTCGTCCCCGCCTCAAACCTCGCCGTCTCCACGCTCCTCTCCTCCTGCCACCGCACCGTGTCGTGCGCCACCGGCGACAGCCACTCCAGCAGCTTCTCCACCGCGTACCGCCACCCCTCCGCCAGAGCTTCCCCCTCCTCCCCCTTCCGCCACCGCCCCTTCAGTTTCGCTGCCACCTTCCGCCTCAGCCTCTCCGGCAACATCCCGTAAAACGCCTCCCGCGCGCTCGCCCCCATCGTTGCCGGCGCGTGGAGGCACTGCTCCGCAAGCAAAACCACCTCAGCGTACCTCGCCGCAAGCCCCGCCCCGCCCACCGTGGACGGCGGCGCCAGCCTCAAAACCCTATTGTTAACTCCGTTATTCCCTGGGCTATCAAATCCACGGTTCAAGAAACGAATCGTACCGGTTTTGTTGCTACTACCCTTTGGGATTGGACCCGACCTTGTGACTCCCTTGGGAAGTGATTCCTCGTATAGACAATAGTTCTTCTTGTACAACTCACGATGCTCCAAAAGGCAGCAGCAACTACCGATTTCACTGTCTCCATAACCATTTATATTATAGCAGCTGCAATTGGCAATGTACCCTCCAAAAACAGAACAAATTCTAGCGTATACAATGCAAACTACCTTAGCCATCATTCCAACGGTTTTGTCCAGTGTTTGGTTCCACAACGAAACTTCCTTGTAATGCTGCACTTGTTTTCTACAACATTCTATCTCCTCGTCCAAGTATTCCAAGTTTTTTTTCGTAAAGTTGTTATAATCATTAGTCTTCAACCTTTGCCTCTTCTTCTCTGAAATCTCCAGTTTCGCCATGGATTCCATGGCTGTATAAAGACTCCTGGTCGAAGAGACAAGTTTCTCCATTTTGGAGATCATCTTAAGACTGTTGCGGCAACCGTAACCTAACTTCCGGAGATCGATAAGACCGAGCTTAAGGTCGGCGTAAACAAGGTCGAAGCATCCAAGGCTGCTGTCGGAGCATTTCCGGCCCAGCCGCGAGACGGCGTCGGCCGCCGTGTCGAGTTCCTCCAGGCGTTCCGCGGAGGCGAGGTTGAGGAGGAAGCATTCATGCTGGGAATTCAAGTAGGTTATGCCTTTGGATTTGATCACCTTGTGGTGGAGCTTGGCGATTTCTTGGTCAGAGAGGGAATGGTAGAGGGAGATGAGGCGGCACATGGTTTTTCCGGCGTCGAAGGCGTTGATTCCGAGGGCTTTTTCCTCCGGCACCGCCTTGTTACGCCATGTCATGGTGACAATGACCATGAGCACCACCACTTTACTTGCTTAGGTTTTCTGTGTTGGTGTTTACGTGTATGACTATTGACTAATTCGGTGCGTCTTTGGATTTTTTTCCTAGTCGAGAACTTTGGAACAAAATTTATATATAGGGTGTGGCGGAAGCACGTTCGAAGGATCTGATGTTTTGAATATTCCATAGGAGGACGCGTTTCGACAATGGGAACTTAGGATGCAATACATAATTAATTAGTTAATTAATTAATAAAACTAGCTAATTAAAGATGTTTTTGGATGTGACTGATGCTTTGATTACGGTTTCTACAGCCAGATGCCATATATAATATTATATTACAGTTTTTAATTTGTTCCCAAGTCAATTCTTCGGTCGTACGGCAGACATATATTTCATTTATTTTTTTTCTCCTGTGTTTAATTCGTGGGGTTAAGGGAGGTGGAAATGGAAAAGGGGTTATAATTTTTTTTTAATTAATGTGGCTAAATCATAAGATTATTTATGTACACATTGCAAATAGTGAAGTGTATACGCGTTGAGTGATTTATGAATCTATAGTTACGTAACATAAGAGACCTAGTTGGTTGTAGAAATACTTGAATTGAGAGTTGAATGAGGAAATGTTGTTATAATATAAAAAATATATTGATTATGTAATGAAAAAAATTAGAAAAAAATTTACCAATAGGTGAAATTGAAGTTGATTTTTATTAGCAAATGAGTTCCCACTGGAGCGAAAGAAACAACAATAGTTATTGTAAACAATTGACGTACTAGTTTTCAAGTCGAAATATATTCAGATGACATAAAAAAAGGTGGGTTTTTGACATCAGTTCAGAATCGAAGCAAAAAATGAGAGGATTTTGCTACAAAATCGTCTACATGTCCAAATGTTCTCATGTTTTGAAGTTTAATCAAATAACAATAAACGAGATAAGAATATGAAAATACCAAGTCTAAAGAATTAGATAGATAGAAACACCAACGCTAGAAAGAAGATTTCAAATCATCCATCAACATAGGAAAACCTTAGGAAAACACGTACAAAACAAGTAAGATAAAACCTTCCAAATGCACCGCTAAACGACCCACAACTCAAAGCGTCAAAAGAGATTTATGCTAAACATGTAAACTATTTGTAAACGAAACATAGATGATACCATAGATGAAACTATTTGTAAACGAAACATAGATGCTAAACATCCTAAAAGAGATTAAGAAAGAACGAAACATGTTAAACACTCAAGCCCTAAAAGACAATATTCCAAAAAACATTTACATCAACATAGATGATACCATAAGCTAAAATCTTTATTTCATCCAACAATGAAGTTTCATCTCAACACTTAGAAAAAACCTTATTGATAAATGCTACCTCAATGGTAGAAAATTGAAAAAGCACTTTGTTGTTCTAAATAAGCATTAAATGTTAATATGTTGCATGCACAATCTACTATTCTATGCAGATAACCTACTATATGCATCCACTATTTTAGTTGGAGTAAACCAATATAAAAATATATGGGCATTTATTGTTTACTTATGTCTCAACGCTTCTCTCATAAAACTTGAAGTTTCATTTTAGTTTTAAATACAAGAGTTTCACATACTAAACGATTGTTCATTAAAAAAGAGTGGATGTTCTTTTTTTGAAATCATTTGCAAGGATGAACGTTTAACAACTACTTGAAAAATCTTCTACTCGATGAAAGTAAATGAATGGACTGTTTAAATGGTTAAAGCTCATGGTTGGGCTTGAAATAAATAATTGGGCCTGAAACAAGTAATTAGACCAGTAGGTTTCGTAATTGATAGACCCACAAAAGTGTGACCCATCTAGTTCAACCCATGTTAACAAGGTAAAAACTATAAATATTTCTTTAATAGTAATTTATTTTCACTTTTTGCATTAATTAAAATTTAATTTCAGAACTCTTACCAAATTACTGACTTGAGTATTAGAGAACCTTTTTGAAGAATCTTCCCTTGTGGTAGTGTTTTGAGTGTTGGAGTCATAACGAGATACTAAAAACGGCCTTACATTTTCGTAATTAAAAAACTCTAGAAAAGCTTGTTAGGAAAAAAAAATGTTTGACTCATTGTGTTATTTTGGTCTATTGATTTTCTTAAAGTTTGGTAAACGCATAACAAAGGCTATTTTTTTGAAGAAAATATGATTATTTTATAATAACAATTTTACAAATAGTTTAGAAAATTAAATTTAAAGTTAATTTAATTTTATAAAATTGGTTGCACTCACTTGTATATGTTGTTGAGTTCCTCAGAAAAATAAATATTATAATTAGACGTTGTGATTTATTTTCTACAAACAAATATTTATAATTATAAGAGGCTTAACTAGTGATTTTTCATTTAAATTTCTTAGTTTTATTCATTTTAGGTTTCTAATTATTTTTTAGTTCAATTTAATTTTTTAATTTTTTAATTTTTTAGAAAATTTCAATTTGATCATCTTCGTTAAGTTGATGTTAGTGTCATATTCATACTTATTAATTTATGAAATTTTTTATTTCTTTTTATTTTTAACTTTAAAACACATAAACTGTTATGTGTCAGATCATGGTCTTACTATATGGTAGTGATACTCTCACATGATAGTGTAAGAATACATTAGATTTGTGACGAATCATTCACGTAGAAACAATAATATTAGACATCTCAAACATAAATTTTTAAGACTATAGTATCAGCTTACTAATAAGTGATCCCATATTCTAACTATACTTATTAGAATAACTTGTGATATCATAATAATTTTAATTATAAATATAAATTTATTATCTTCAAAAGGTTATTTTATGAAGAGATTTGTTCCCATTATTATTTTTTAATTTAATTACTAGATAAATGAGTAATTAGATCGCTGTATATGAAGAGTTATCAATTTAATATTAAAGGAATAAAAAAAATTATTTAGTCTCTAAAATCACATTATCTAAGAATTGAGATTTAGTCTAATTTATAACATTTTTTCTTCCTTATTAATCTACCAAAACATACTTTTAACACATTGAAATCAAAATTTATTCTCATAAAATTGGTAGGATCAGCTCATTCATATTGAAACATATATATTTCATTATATATTTCGTGTGTGTAATTAATTATATGACTAATGAATAATACGATCGATCCAATAAACATAATTAGGATAGGATATTTTATTTTACTTTTAGTCGATCTAAAATATCTAAAAACTAAACCTGAAGCCACTGATAAGTTAATTCATAGTTTTTATACATTCATATATCAAATTAATATTTCCATTGGTCCTTTAAAAATGTTAATCAGAAGCGTGTGACGTATTAGATCAAATACCTAATATATAATATAAGGTTAGTGTCGTGTGTGAACACTAGGTTTGGGAACCTTTAAATGTAATTGTGGCTAAATCAGCGAATCCAACACTATAATAATTTGATCATTAAAGTACTAGATTTAATGTTTTTGGATTTTTCGTAAGTAACTTGCTTTTGTGGCTTTGCAAGGAATGTGGTAGGAAAGGTTGAAAGAGCAACACTGAACTCTCACCGTCTTGAACAGAGTGAGAACACGATATGTGACTTTGTGACTTGACTTATAAAATATTTATGTAATTATATATTTAAAAAATTTAAAATTTAAAAAATATATGAACTAGTCTGTCTAAGATGTCAATCCATCTTTTGGTAACATGATTAAAATATTTATTCTATTTTTGACTTGTTTTTACATTCTACCAAATATCACCGTGTAATTGAATCTGTGGACAGTAATTTATGATAGGATAGAAATATTTTTACAATATTTTTTTGATAATATTTTAATATTATCTACGTGTTATTCTATTATTGGTCTAAAATTATTCAACAATCAATAATAATAATCATAAACAACAACATGAACTAATCACATTAATGATACGTGTTAAAATATTGTCAAAAAAATATTGTCAAAGTATTATTTTTTGACATGTTTTAGTAATTTTCTTCCAAACAGACCGTAACTCTCCATCTCCTTTCTCCTATATGAGTGTTCCAAAGAATGCTCAATAATTGACATGAATAATAAGCTTTTGACTTGTACTTGCGAAACAGCATGTGAACACGAGAATTCTAGCAAAATGGTGACTTATCAATGTCGTTTTTATGTGTGATATTCGCAGAGAAAGCAACAACGTTCATGTGTTTTGGTTTATTCTTTTATCGTATTGTGTTTTGTCTGGTCTTCGATTTCTGGTTTCTGGTCAATGTTCGTGTGGACTCTCACAAACTACCACTCAGTGTAGCGTCTCAAATTGGGACGAAATCAAAGTCACACGATTGCTTCTATACTCATAAATATTGAATGTCGAAGGACACATATTTTTTAATATTGAATAAAATTATAAGTATTGCTATTCATGTCTGATCAATTTGGATATATTTTGTCAATGTTAGAATAAGTTTCTATAATACTCACACACATATTTATTAGTATTTTTAAGGTTAAAATTACTCAAATATTTTTTATGTTAAAAATTATTTTAATTATTTTATAATAATTATAAATAAATAAAGTTATAATAATTTTGAGGACTCAATTTACAAAAAAAAAGATTAATATAAAATAATTAAAAATATAAAAATTTATGAAAGATTTAAAATTTAATTAAACCTTTAGAGAAAAACTAATATCACACAGTGTAATATTTCCGTTGATTCAACGGACTTTTAATTTAAAGATTAAAGAATTCTCCTGATTGAAAGTGTTCAAATAGAGTATAAGTAAATAGCTGATTTCCTACATAACTCGTTTCACACGTAAAAGATTGGAACATTTCATTGTCACTGATTTTGGATAAAGATGAGTGTGATTCCTTGTCTTTTTTTGTTTCAATACCATATTATATTTATTGAGGACCACTGAAATAATAATAAGTTTTAAATAAAAAGTTTTGATTATTTAATTATCTTGATTATGAATAGAGATGACATATAGAAGGAAATAATTTGAATATAATGCAATAAAATCTTTATATTTCATTATGCTATGATATAAATTGAAGTAAAAGTTTCGAACATAAATATGTTTTTAATATAAATTTTTAATTCTAATTTAACTTTACAAAATTAAGCTATAAAATAATATTTGTATCATTTTGATATATTATAATTTGATTTTATGTTCCGTGAAAGTAGATTTTTTATCATTTATCTTTAATTTTTTTTAAAAATAATACGTTTTACAATCAACGATAATTTGTTTTTCACAATTAGAAATATGAAAGATTTTTTTTTGGATAGAGATTAAACAAAAAATATTGCATTTTTAAATTGGAAAATATACTTAAACGTCAAACTTGAACTAAACTATTATAATTATATTCCTTGCACATATTTTTTTTTACTATTGAGAATAATCTAAATAAAATCGTATTTTTTGAATCATTATCAGTTCCCGTTATTGACCAACTTTTTAGATTAGTTATTGGGTAATTTTCTTTAAAATTATTTGTTATATAAACCATGTGATTAAAAAGTAGTTCGTTTAATTGGGTGAAGTAAAAATACTTGACATAACATCTAAAAAATGTTGTAATGAACTTGATTATTTAAAGTTATTTTTAATATGTTTAAAAATCGTCAAATCCCATAATAATCATAATAACTTTGTAATGAGTATTTGTTTCGGTAGTTTAAACAGTTTTACATAACTTACAAATAGAATTCAACGATAATTTAATATATACATTTTTTTATTATTTTTTTAGGTGTAACACTATAAAAGAATTTTAAACTCTAAATTTAAAATACAGTAATTAAACAGAATTATTTTCTAGGAGTGTAAACACATAATAGAAAGTGAATTGACCTATGGATTCATGCATTGGTTTTTAAGTATATAATGGACCATTATTTCGTTTCTATGGTCCTTGTTGCTTGTTCAAATAAAACACTTACGCACGTACGCGGTTGTTAAGTGCGATTCTATTTATAATTTTTCTTTGCAATTGCGTGTTTGTCTTTTCCTTTTTCTCTATCTTTTCTTTTTAAATAATATTATTTTTTTTATTTCATTATAATCTCATTATGAAGAAGAAGAAACCAAACCAAACCAATTATTTACAATGCCTGAATCTTGTTTAGACAAGTTTCTTCGTTTCTTTCCTAATTACAATGTCCAAATCAACGCCTAAACCAATTATTTGCAATACCTAAGTCTTGTTTACACTAGTTTCTTCACTATTTTTACTAATTAATCCAACAAAGCTCTTGCTTTCTGGCCTTAATCTGATCTAAATTATTATGCTGCTCATATCTTTAAAATATATTGATTTATAGTGATATTGATATTTTAAAATATATTAAAACTTTTTAAATATATAAACATAACAAAAATACAAGAAAAAATATGGGCTCTAAATTAGATCAATTAGGATGCACATTTAGTTGCATGTTTAGAAAATAAAATTATTCAAATTGAATGCATCAATAATGTATGGTTTAACTTTTTTTTTAAGATCTAATCTAATCTAAATTAAAATAATATTTCTTAATTAACTTCTTTAAATTGTTTAATATGTAGTAATATATGATTTTTTTTAATGTTAAAATGGAAACCCAAGTAATTGTCAATTTTTTAAATGTTGCTAATTAGTTATAAATTGTAACATCCAAAAATATAATTATAGTAGTATACTATATAAAAGAGTCATCACAAGTCTAATATTAACAAAGATAGGAAAATAAAGTAAGGTTTATAGTCATTCAACTACTCTTCCATTTAATGCCTACTCCAAGGAAACTTCATCTCCTTCAGCTCACACCCATTGGATGATTATAGCAAAGAAGAGAACACATAACATACAAATACAAACAAAAGCAGAAGGGTAAGCTAGATTACAAAACAATTAATATATCATTTATAACATATCACACTTAAATCAAATAGGTAACATTCACCAATCCAAACATCTTAACATGCAAAGACCTAAACCGACTATCCGGACTTAGAATAATTGTCGATCTATGGCAGGTTGTGCACCTGTGATGGCCTCTACTGCTTTGCAAAATCATTGCCAATGGGTTTCATCCTAGCACACTCACAAGGTTAGTCTGTTTCACGCCTTTGATCATACTTGAAGCATCCAAGACTAAAACCTCCTACTACTCTCACCACATGTGTCAATCTTCTCTACTTGAGAATGAAAAACCATTAGAGTTTCAGGATAACCCTCAAGACTAAGCTATTTGCATTCATTCTAACAATACTTGAACCACACTAACAAGTTCCACCTTGGAACTAACTTTCATAACTTTAAAACCATTGATATCACTTTATCTTTACATTGAATTCATATACATATTCTTGTTTCAAATTCATACTTCACAATAAGTATTATAAACCAATAATTCAAACACTCACATACATTGAACACACTTTAAGAAAATATATAAAAACTTAGTTGAAAATATGATATTTTTGCTCAGTCACCAAGTATGCTCGCTCAGCTAAAAGTGTTTACCATCCTACTCGCTCAGCCACCATGACTTGTGCAAAAACAAAAATAGTAGATTCTGCTCGTTTAGCGACTACACTCGCTCAACAAGAAGTGTTTTTCTCATTCAGCTAGAATACACTCGCTCAGTTAGACTGCATAATTCTGCAACACTAAAACTACAGAATTTGCACCCCTCAACTACTCATGACCTATTTTATATATCTTTCGCAACTTCTAACACTCCTAGAATGTATTCTTAAGTCAAATGGACCTAACAAAATGTATCTAAACCAACCTAAACTCATTTTAAACTAATTAACCACAAGATTTCAATCAAAAATTAACCAAAACCTCACTTTAGAGACCCAAATTGAATTCTGCCAGTTATAACTTATTTTTAAACAACTTAGGGACTCCAAAAAGTTCCAAATGACTTACTAACACCCTCCAAAATGATCATTTAAACACAACCTAGAATTCAAATTCTCACTAGCCCAAACCCCCTAAAGCTAGTTCCAAACCAAGCTAAACTCCACCTATCAACCACCAAACACTCTTACATCATATTTTCCTCATTTCAACATCAAAATTAGTTCTAAATGACCAAATAACTAACCCTTAAACCTCTGTTTTTCCTTCCTAACTCTTGTATCAAAATTCACATGTCAAAACCCCTTATTTGAACTTAAAACCTTCTAAAATCCATCACATTGACCCATACCAATTTCCCTATCAGATTCATACCAACTCATGATGCCAACAAACCTGAAATGCAATATAAACAGACTTGCAATACCATATTTCTCCATCCAAACATTATATCTCACTAAAATACATATCAAAACCTCCATTTTAACTACCAAAACTCCTAATTTTTCAACTCCTTATTCCATAAACTTTACAACACATATTTCAATCAATAATACAACATATTCACATACAATTCATAACCAAAGAATCATCCAAAATATCTCACATCAGAATTTCATCATCAAATACTCAAATACACCCATTTAAATGAGTTTACACTAGCACAAAAATAGAAACCACACCAAATCAATTTAATACACATATAAACACTAAACTTACATCACAAATATCAATTAAAGAAAACTCTAGCTTCCCTTATCTCTCAAAGAAACTGCCCAACTCTAAGAACGTCCTTCCGATTGCTTGCAACGTAAGGAATTTATGGACAAACCTACGAAACACCAAATTGGAAACAAAGAGAGTCCTTAGAACTCTAGATCAACCAAGAACAAAGGAAGAAAACCAATTGATACATGAAAACAGTTTCTTTGCATGATCAAGGACCGAAACTCATAGGTAAAAAGGAGTGGAAACTTACTTGCTCTATGACAGAAATTAATCGGTTAGATTTGTAGACCTTGACGCAATGATTGTCTAGACACCTCCTGATCGTCAAACATATGACTTAGGAGTAAGAACACTTAGAGATGTGAGAGGAAATAAAGAGAAAGAGTTTTAGAGAGATAGAGTGTGTTTTAAGTAATGAGACGAGTTAAAAAATTCTATTTATATTATGAAATTATTTTAAAATAAAATACTCAGTATCAATATATTAATACACTTACTAACTCTAATACTCTATTTTTGTAAGTTCTTACATAAATTGTATTAAATGTAAATGTAAATTAAATTAATCAGTACTTTTTTTTAAAATATTTTTAATATTAATCGAGTGCAAAGGGATGATTGTATTTCTAAAAATTGAGAGACTTGATTTTTATTCACTAAAAAGTTTTAAAGACAAAAAATAATTAATTATTATACTGAATATATTAGACACCATTTTATAAATTTTGATATTTAAGATATTCTCTATTGTTAACAAAAATGTATAATTGATTTGTAAACTAAATGCTAAGTTAGTCTCTAATTTTAGTTACAAACTATCATTTATTTAAATTAATCTCTGCCTTAAAACTAGAGACTAATTTAAAATTAATAATATTTTATATTTAATATGCTAGAGACCAATTTAAATTTTAATTTATAAATTAATTATAAAATTGTATCTAATTTAATCAATATAAAGAATAATTATTTTGGTGTCTAAATTTAGTTGCTATTTAATTATTTTCTTGGAGTGATTTCTGTTAATAAAGAAACCAAATTGAACAAAATAAATACTAGAATTAAACATGTAACTAAACCTTGTGTGTGTAAGATTTAGGTAATTTTCAAATTCATTTTTATTCAATACTTAACAAAAAATACTAAAATATGTCATATTAATAATAACAACCATATGGTTATAATGAATTACGAATGGTCCTTGAAAATTATATTTACCTAATCATAAGTAATAGATGGTAAATTGAATGACAAAACAATTCAGTTATAACATCTTCATCGCATGTATAGCAAAAATAAAATATTAGAAGGCGTCCACTTGAATATATATATATATATATATATATATATATATATATATATATATATATATATATATATATATATATATATATATATATATATATATTTGTGTGTGTGTATGTGTATAGAGTGCAAGATTTTGTTTTTCTGTTCTTTTCCTTTTCCGTGAGTTGGGTCTGGAACTGTTGGCCCAGAGGCTATTGTTCACAACTTCGAACTGCACCACGAAACTAATATAACAAGACTTAAATATACTCCCACGTTGCACCCAATGTTTTAAAAATTTGGAGTCCACAAAGAAATTGTGGGCGTGCAGCAAGCAGAAAACTAGCCCAATATGTTTTTGATCGATTTCATTATGGCGAGTTACTCCCACCACCACCATACATTGTTTTTTACAGCTCTCATTTTTTTTTAATTCTAAAATTACCATCTTTACTTTTATCCTTTACCTTTTTTAACTTTTTCCTTAAAATTCTAATATTTTATTCTCTTATTTACTCAGTCACACATCACACCCCCACCCCACATCCTTTACTTTTTTTAACTTTTTCTTAAAATCCAAATTTTTTACTCTCTTATTCACTCAGCTGCACACCACACCTCCACACTCTTACTTTCTCTCTTCATCTCTTATTCTCCTCTTCCTCTTTCTCCAATTTTCCATTTTCGTCCAGGTTCTCTTGAACTTGTGTTGTCTGTGTGTTGGGTGTTGTGCGTGTGTTGGGTGCTGCTATGTGCCTTTGTTCTATGTTAAATGAAGAAGAAGAGAAACGCGAAAGGCGGCAACGGATATGGGTATCCGTAGAACACTTAAATGGATCTCAAAATCCGTCCATGAATATTAACATCCGTTTACCCTTCAACGGATGTCGATATTCGTCGACGGATTCCGAGATCCGTTTAAGTGTTCTACAGATACCCCATATCCATTTAAGGGTAGTGAACTCTGTATTCACATGGGAACCTTCTGTTTGGCACCACTACTGGACCACCTTTGACCACCACAATAGCACAGTTAGAGGGGAGAAGAAACAAAGAAATTTGATTTCTACGGGAGTGCTTGGGTGTCGGGGTGCATTGATACAGTAGGTGGATGTTGGTGAAAGCAAATATGTTTTAACCACCACAAATTAAATATTTTACAGAAGCAAAAGAGGAATGGAGAAGTGTATGGAGAAGCGTGTGATGGTGGAGGGAATAACACTCCAGCGTTAGGTGGAAACAAGGAAAATTGGAAAATGGAATTTGCTATACTCTCCTTTTTCTAATATATTACTTTATAGATAAAAAATCAATTTGATTTTCTAAAAGTGACTATGAATTCAGTATTTGAAAAATTATAAAAATTATTCAATTTCTGAAAATGTGTGAAATAATCAAACCGACTTATAGTATTGTAGTTTAATATAAAAATAGTTTATCGTCAAATTTGTTCTTAAAACTGTATTATAATGATAGAAGAGTTAAAAAAAACTTATTAAATAAACACCTTTACATATTCATGAACTAAAATAAACATTTTTTTCAAGAACAAAATTTAGATGCATCATACATTTAATTTGTACGTGGATGAAAATGTTTGGATGGTAATTCATTTATATGAATAATTTGAAATACTTCATAACAAAACTATGCTTTTTATAAATAATTGGAGAACAAATTGAAATTTGAAGAAGTTCTTAGAGTGATTTTATTATTTATGTTAAGAAGTAGACTTTAAGTCTAACTCAACTCGACAAAATTGCTTATAAGGTGATGTTTGCACCCACTTATATATTATAAATTGGCCTTATCAATAGTTGATATGGAACTTCCAACACACCCCCCTCACGCCGATTATAAACATTATCTCGAGCGTGAGACTAGACATTAATGGATGGTCCGATAACTGCCCAATAGCAGGTGGAACAACATGTCCCATAAACAACAAAGATCGCTAGAATAGGCTCTAACCATAACTCTGATACCATGTTAAGAAGTGAGCTTTAAGCCTAACTCAACCTCATAAAATCGGCTTATAAGGTGAGGTTTGCACCCACTTATATATTATAAATTAACCTTATTTCTAGTCGATGTGAAACTTCCAATAGGATCCAAATCCTAATTTTGACCCAACATAAAATTACACTGGAATATAATACAAACGAAAATTACACTAGAAAGCGATGTTGATGTGGCAGCTATCTTTGAGTCCCAAAATATAATCCCAAAATTTCCCTGAAAAAAATAATGGGAATAATTAAGCTCAAATAATTCAAATTAATTAAAATGTGAATTACTAGTCAAATTAAGCCCAAATGGAAAAATTGATAAAATAATGGAAAGTTAAGCACAATTCACTAAATAAATCTAGTACAAAAAGCTAAGTGAATAGTAAAAAATAAGGATTCATCAATTCTAAAAGAAAATCTCGATAAGGGTGTTAAGTACCAAGAGTGTTGCTAATACTCAGAGGAAATCTCGGCGAGGTAACTGAGTACCAGGAGTGGTGCTAATACTTGTTTGTAATCATTTGAAGATTACAATGGAACCCTCTACGGAGAAGACTGGACATAGCTCAATTGAAGTCAACTAGTATAAAATCTCTTGTGTTATTTTCTCTTCTTTTAACTCAACGATCCTCTTGAAAAACCTGCAGTTGAGATTTATATTTAAAAATACAAGAACTTCCAAGCTAATTTTTGAGGTAAGTTCTGATACCTTTTGAAGTACATAGGAAAACACTAGAGCGAAAAGTGTTAATAGTATTTTCAAAATATTTTCACAAACTAGTGTCTAATGGCTTGTTATGAGAGTATACAAAAGTGAATTATGTTTTGGACATTGGGTTTATAAGATAAACAGATAAGAATTCTTTCAGACGATGACATAGGAAATTTTAACCATAGTTTTTAAAAGATGAAAACAATAAGGCACAATTTTCATATTGGTTCACTCAATCTTGAGTTACATCCAGTTCTCCCTTAAGAACTCTAAAAGAGTTCCCTTAATGTTATCAAAGATTACATGACTTTAACCCACTATTGGTTGATATTCTTACAACAATCCTGGTTTCGAGTATAACCCACTCTTGGTTGAGTATTCTTTGTCACTCTTGGCACCTATAGAAGACACATCTTGTCTAACTTTACCCACTCTTAGTTGAATATTATCTACCACTCCTGACATTGGTTATTTACTATTCTTGGATTTATCTTTAAGGTGTCATGAAACTTTAACCAATTTATTTCTACACCTTAATGAGCTCAACTTAGCTGCAACTGCATTAACACACCTCAAAATATCCAAAGAACATTTATGCAAATAAAAGTCTATTTTCAACATGTTTTTGTATCTCATGCTAAATAAACTCAATTATAACAAATGCTAATTAAAATATTCTATTAAAGTACAAAAACCAATTAAGAATCCAATATTAAAGGCTAAATGAGGCATAAATATGCACTCATCACATCCCCACACTTATCCTTTTGTACTCTTAGGCAAAACTGAGTAATTTCATAACTTTATTCCGGGTAAATATTCATATCAACATTAAACTACAAGAAAAGAACTTCACTGGAAACTAATCAACGTTCTAAATCAAGTTGTCATGAATCATGCGAATGGGAAAACTATTTTAAACAAATGAGTTAATCTTTTGAACTTACCAGGAAATAAAGTATGAAAGAGATCACTGAAGTTAAAATGTATATTCACTCACCAATGCTCTCTTAAGTATTTAGGCTTGTGTTTTCACTCAAACTACTCATGTATGTAAACACTATCATAACTTAGCAAGATTTTAATATTCACATACTTTTGGAAAAAAATGCATCCAAAGATCATGAGGACTTTTCAAAGGCTGTAATGAGGCCAAAGTAAAGGTAAGAAAAATTTAGGATATAAAGGCTTAAAAAGTTTGGATAGAAAGAATTAAGGAGAAAAGATTTTGAAAAACAAATATATTATTTTCTTTGTTCACTTTTTGAGAAAAAAATTATCCTTCTTTTTTTTACATTTTATTTCCCATTTTACTTTTCCTTATCTTGTTTTTTCCTTTCACCCTTTTTTTTCGTAAAACTCTTTTCTTCCTTTTTCCATTTTTATTATTTGTTTGGTGAGGGACTCATCCACACACTTTATTCATCACTCATTCCTAACACAATTCATTAGCTCCTTCTTTCATCCTAAGATAAGGGATAATATGGTCTTTTCTTTTCAAGGTTTTGCAATGGGCTTTAACAAAAAGAAGTTAAATGCTTAAAGTGGCTATCAATGGATTAAAAGCACTAGTCTTTTGGGAAAACCCAAGTTTTTGGATGCTTCCTTTCATAATAATATTTCGTTGAGTATTGTTTGATAAATTTCAAAACATGGATTGCTGGACATTCTGATTTTGTTCCAACATAATCCGTCGGTAATTGTTTCTAACAAAGTCAGTAATCTGCCAGAAAATGTGAAATAATGATGGATTTTCGACGTTACTAATGGCATATATCCATTAGTAATACAATGTCTTTTGTAGTGAAAAAAAAATGCAAAAAAAGATATATCTTTAAATTAACATGGGTGTAAAGAAATAAAAGAAAAAGAGGGAAAAAGATTATTTAATTTACATTGTCTAAACATGTAAAAAATAAGTGTTCACAAGTATCGTTATGGTTTGAGAAATTTTTCATTTACTAAACTCTTATAATTAGAGAGAAAGGTCATGCTTAACGTGAATTACATGTCCAAGCAATTCATGTTATTTTGGAAAGAGAATGAAAGTTTAGATATATAAAATATTTTTAAATATTTACACAATGGTTTCTTGAACTCAATTATAAGATTGAGCAACCAAAATATGAGCATAAAGTTCTTGCCAAAGTTTTTCACCACTTTCCATGATTTATAGACTTCAAAGGTTCTTTATGATTTGAAAAAACTATCAATGAGGTGTGTAAGAAGAATTACCAAAGGATGAGAAAGTGATACATCTTACTAACAATAAAACTTAGAAAGGTTTTGATAAACTTAATTTTTGATTTTTCTCTAAACTTATGCAATGACAAGTGATAACTTAGTTCCTTTAACATTATATATTACATAATATTGCTTGCTAAGATGGTGGTGTACAACATTCCATCTTTGTTGTGCATGAAATTTCAATATTCAATATTATCATTATTGATTCCTGAACCACCAATCATTAGGAAATGATATGTTTACCTTGAATGGTTGATTGATGAGCTACAAAATTTGTGGGACTTTGGGGTAAAGACATACATTGCTTATAAAATGGAACATTTCAAATGCATGCAATTCTTCTATGGATTATTAGTAAATAAATATCTTAGATATCCAATATCGTGAAGTTAGAGCACTAAAACAATATTGGCTTGTGCATGTTGTAATTATAAAACTTATTCATCCACTTGCAACATAGCCATATCATGTGCTATTTAGATCATCATATCGTTTTACAACCAGTCATGTGTGGAGATTCAATGAAAAAAGGAATTAGGTCTTCACCACACATGTTAGAAGAGACAAAAGTCCAAGAGTTGTTAAAATATTTCACTAATGAATTTGGAAAGAATGAAAAAATAATAATAAAAGTGATGATCCATGGAAAAAGAGATAAATCTTTTTTTTATTTGTCGTACTAAATGATAAATAAATTACATCATAATTTTGGTGTGATGTACTTCAAGAAAAACATACGTGATAGTATTGTCAAAACTTTTTTAGATATTTAATAAAAGACAAAAGATCATGTTAACAATCATTATGATTTGCAAAATATTGAAATAAGAAAGGATCTTCATCCAGGGAAGATTGGTAAAGGCTAGATAGAGTTTTCACCATCCTATTTTTCCATGAATGCAATTGACAAGTCTAACTTTTATGGTGTTTTTAAGGTTGACAAATTACTACACAGGAGATAAAAAAATATTTCAAAGTGTGCATGTAAGTAATAATAAATATTAGGTTATAAGAGTCATGATACAAAATTTATTTTGCATTACTTCCCACTAGTGAAAATAAGAAGCATTATGCCTTATATATTGGTTGACTCTCTTATTTGATTTGGAACATTGCTTCGCTTTTCATATATGTCAAAATGTTATATAATTGCAAGACATGGATTACTTGGAAGTAAAAACCAAATAAATATTTTTTAATTGCAGCTAGTTTTTTTTTAATACTTCACTTGCCAATTCATGAAGTCAAAAATTTTCTTAGAATGAGTCGACTCGAGATATTGGACTCAAATCTATAACTTAGTGAGTTTATCTTCTTCTCTAGGAATTTCAATCTAAAAAACACCATAATTCTTAGATATAATCCTTCTTTGTCTCGACACGTGAATTAGTTCACGAACTAGAACTCACTGGACGTATTACCTCTATGGACCATAATCATTACATATTTGTTTTCACTTATTATATTCATATTCTTAATGATATGCTTCTAATTAAGAAGAGTTATTAATAAGAGTTATCTTATGCGCATTATAATACATAATGTAGGAGATAAATAATATGATTGATTTTATCTCATTGTTATTTAACTTGTTATATTAATAATAATTTATTCAAACAATAAAATACAATTAAGATATCTTGAATACGAGTATGCTTTAAATTATAAACATAATAAATCATTAAAATTTACCAAACAAAACTTTCGTTATTTATTTGTGAATAAGAAATTATCTAAATAGTTTGAAAAAAGAATTGAGCTAATTTGATTTAGTTTGGTATCGTTCGAATTATCTTTTCCATGAAAACTTCTTAGAAATAAAAATATGCAGAAAAATTAAATAAGTTTTATATATACATGAGAAATTAGAAAAAAAGTATACGAGAGAACTTGTATATACGTATAAACTAATTTTAATTTATAAAAAATCTAATTTTAATTTTTTTTTCATTCTATTTTCTTAAAACAAAAGTGCCTTATATTGAATTTATTTGTCTCTAGACAATTCTAGGGTCCGTTTTATTCAGATTAAAAAAATAATTTACAACACTTTTTAAATATTTTTTAAAAGCTTGTTATTTTAATTTGTCGAAAGTACCTGAATGTGTTTTAAGTTCTTTTATTTCAACATTTTAATTTTTTGAGAAAAAAACTTTTGAAGTGACAGAAGAAATCTTTTTCTCTTCGCCGAACCATTCTGATATTGGTTTTTCTATTTTCTTCCGAATGCAGCAATAAAATTTCCAAAATATGAGTGGTGGAGGGTGATGCTGCAACTCTAACCTCAAATAACTACATTTCCTAGAAGCCTCCATTATGTTCTTAAACAATGTCCACTGCACTCAAAAACGACGTTCCAAACCCAATGTCCATGTCACCAAAAGCCACGTATTAATAATACCGCAGTACTTCCAACCCCACTTCTGTGGCTGTTGATAAATTCTTTGGTCAATCCACAGATTTTCCTTTCACTTTTTCCACACTATAAAACACCCTCTCACCTATTCAATCCAACCAAACACCTTGAAACACTTAGCTTTCTGTTGTCTTGTTCCCCTTTAACACTCCTACTAGTCAAAATGGCTGCCTCAATGCCAACCTTTGGAGCTGTTAACATGCCACCGGTACTATGTTTATGTCAGATTAAACTCTTCAAACCTTTGTGTCATCGTCACAACGTGTTTTGTTTCACTTATAAATCATGATGTTGGTCTGGTCCATGTTTTTAATACTTTTAGCTTACTATAGAGTATAGACATGCCGACATAAATATGCATGATGCAGTTGCCAATCATAGTATATGTGCTTTATTCGTGTAAGTTTGTTCAAAGGAGTAGATTGTGAACTTAGTTCTGTATACATAAAAATGGGGGCTCTTTAGAATTTGGGTGATGAAATATGTATTTGATTTGTTTTTTCTATCTGGGTGAGTTTCAATTTCTTGTGAAGGATGAATCTTGCTGTTGAATTTGGGGTTTATGGCTCATTGGGGTTAAAATTTTGTGCAGTTGAAACTGAATGGCTCTAGCAGTGGAGTGACAGGCTCTGCATTCTTTGGAATCTGTTTGAAGAAAACCAGTTCTGTGAGATCTAGCCAGAAGAGTGTGTGTGGGAATTTCAAAGTTTCTGCAGAGATTGAATATGATGAGGAGAAGCAGACTTCAAAGGATAGATGGGGAGGACTTGCTTATGACACTTCCGATGACCAGCAGGATATCACCAGAGGGAAGGGAATGGTGGACACTCTCTTCCAAGCTCCCATGGAGAGTGGCACTCACTATGCTGTCATGAGTTCCTATGATTACATCAGTGCTGGTCTTCGCCAGTAAGTTGTTGCTTTGAACTTAACATGGCCAATAAATAGTTGGAACATTAAGTTTGGATTGTTTGCATTCTGTAAACATGATGAATGTTAATGGACTTATTTTTCAGGTACAATTTGGACAACACCATGGATGGCTTCTATATTGCTCCTGCATTTATGGATAAGATTGTTGTTCACATCACCAAGAACTTTTTGTCCTTGCCAAATATTAAGGTTCCTCTTATTTTGGGTATTTGGGGAGGCAAAGGTCAGGGGAAATCATTCCAATGTGAGCTTGTCTTTGCCAAGATGGGAATCAAGTAAGTTTATTTATTTCCATTCCAATATGTATTACCCGATTTGGTGATGCTGTGTTGGTTTAGACTAAGATGCATCCAAGATGAACTAAGACTGTATTCAGCTTATGGTTTACAAACCATGGTTTGGACCACTGAAAAAACAATTTCTTTTCACTTCTACACAATCTGTGGCTTGTCCAAAATAGTTGTTCCCAAATTGTTATAGATCCTACATCGATAAGACCAAATTATATAATATATAAGTGAGTGTAAGTTCTTATAAGTAGGTTTTATAGAATTGAATTAGACAAGTTCACTTTTTTACAAATGTTGGGTTAAGGATTCTTATTTTGTCAGAAAATGTATCCCTAAGTCTATTTTGCTTCATTAGGGTTAAGGATCTTCAGAACAACCAAAATTATTTTCAAATACAGCTCAACTGAGACTTTTGCAATGTAAACATGTTATCTGTGCATGGAACTCAATATTCAGTCTACAAACCATGGTTTGGGACATACAAAATTACAAACCACAATCCAAAACTTCATTAACTCTTTGTCTTATTGGCTTTGTCTTCAGCCCCATAATGATGAGTGCTGGAGAATTGGAGAGTGGAAATGCTGGAGAGCCTGCTAAGTTGATCAGGCAAAGGTACCGTGAGGCAGCAGACATTATCAGAAAAGGAAAGATGTGCTGTCTCTTTATCAATGATCTTGATGCTGGAGCTGGTAGGCTTGGTGGAACAACTCAGTACACTGTGAACAACCAGATGGTGAATGCAACCCTCATGAACATTGCTGACAACCCAACCAATGTCCAACTTCCTGGCATGTACAACAAGGAGGAGAATCCCCGTGTTCCAATCATAGTCACTGGCAATGACTTCTCAACATTGTATGCTCCTCTCATTCGTGATGGTCGTATGGAGAAGTTCTATTGGGCACCTACTCGAGATGACAGGATTGGTGTCTGCCAAGGCATTTTCAGAACAGATGGTATCCCAAAAGAGGACATCATCAAGCTTGTTGACACTTTCCCTGGCCAATCTATTGGTAAGTCATAACTCAATTCAAGTTTCAAGCTAAAACTATCTACTTAAATATGTTTTATCCTTGTAAATCAAACGCTTTTTTGGTGTTAGTTCTTAGTCAACTTTAATCCCTATATTTAGAACAAATGTGCTTTGTATCCTTTACCCTGAACTGAAATTTGACGACTTTTCTAATAGTTAAGACCTGAAAAGAATAAAATTTAAACAGGGACTTGTCACAAGAATGTTATGTGCCAATACCAGAAACATATTTAAACCAAACTTTTATTTGTTAATTCCTTATCTTCATTTGCCATAGTGGATGGAATGTGATTCCATGCTAGTAATATAAGCTTTTATTGACACCTCTTTGATAGGGGTGGACAAACTACACTATTTGTACTGTACTATAAATCTATTACAATTAACTATAAAATAGTTTAAAAAAACTGAACTGCACTAGAAAATAGTTCAAAAAAACTGAACTAAACTATTTTTTAATTCAGTTAACTACAAAACAATTCAGTTAACTACAATGCATATTTTTCTAATAAATAAATGTAGTTTTGCACTTGTACAACTGTCAATGGCTAATTATCGATAAAGTTAAAAGAATTAATTCAATTTGATTTTTTTTAATAATTACAAACAAATAAATTAATATTCAATAACATCACATCATTTAAAAAAATTAAATTATAAATCTATATAATTAGAATTAGTAAATAATTATAATAAAAAATTTAAAAAAATTAATGAAATATTATTGGTACTATTTTATCATATTATTAAAATTAAATTAATAACTATAATTATTTATCATTACTATTTATTATTAATTTAAAAATATAAAATGTCTAAAATTTGATTCTCATATTAAATATAGTTTAATTTAATAATATAAATTTGTTTATATATTATTTTATATAGATTAAAAACTTAATCTCTAAAAAATATTTCTGTTTATCTCTGTTTTGCGTTATTCGAAATATTTTTAATTTTGACAATTATCTAGTTTAATATAAAAACTCTCATCTTTCTTCTCTTCTCACCTTTTTCTGAATTCTCATATATATATAATATTATATTTTATAATTATTTACATAAGTACTTTTATCTTTTTATTTTTACAATTATAGTTAATTTTATTAAGTTATAAAAATAATTACCAGTTTTTGAAATATAATTACAATATAATAAAATTTAGTTTTTTTTAAAATATATAATTATTTTAGTATAAATTTAATAATATCATTTTATTTTAATAATTATTATAATAATAGTTAACTTTTTAAGAGACTTGAAAAACAACATTTATTTATTTATCTATATTAATAAATTTTGAAATCTAATAAATTTTTACGTACATATACCGATCTTGCTTATATATTAATAATATTGAATATTTATAATATAGAAAAAATACTAATCATTGCTTACACCACACACAAAATAGAAAAATATATATATAATTGTATTATATTTTATAATTATTTTCTCATACACACTTTTATCTTTTCATTTTACAAATATATTTAGTTTTATTAATTTAAAAAATAATTACCAATTCATAATCACAATTTAATAAAATTTAGTTCTTTTAAAATATATAATGAATTTTAGTATGAATTTAATAATATTATTTTATTTTAATAATTATTATATTAACTTTTTAAAGAACTTTAAAAACAGTTATTTATTTATTTATCCATAATATATATATAGTTTTATTAATTTACAAAATAATTATCGATTCATAATTACAATTTAATAAAATTTAGTTCTTTTAAAATATATAATAAATTTTAGTACGAATTTAATAATATTATTTTATTTTAATAATTATTATATTTACTTTTTAAAGAACTTTAGAAACAATTATTTATTTATTTATTCATATTATATATATATATATATATATATATATATATATATTTAGTTTTATTAATTTACAAAATAATTATCGATTCATAATTATAATTTAATAAAATTTAGTTCTTTTAAAATATATAATGAATTTTAGTATGAATTTAATAATATTATTTTATTTTAATAATTATTATATTAACTTTTTAAATAATTTAAAAACAGTTATTTATTTATTTATCTATATTATATATATATATATATATATATATATATATATATATTTAATTTTATTAATTTACAAAATAATTATTGATTTATAATTTCAATTTAATAGAATTTAGTTCTTTTAAAATATTTAATGAATTTTGGTATAAATTTAATAATATTATTTTATTATAACAATTATTATAGTTAATTTTATAAAGTCAGTTATTTATTTATTTGTCCATATTATATATATATATATATATATATATATATATATAATCTAAAAGATAGTTCAATGTTTATTTATTTTGAAGAAAAAAAACGAAACAACATAGTTCAGAGTTTAAAACAGTTAACTATACTTTTAATAGAAAAAGTTTAATTTTTTTAAACTACACCAAAAAACAGTATAATTCAGTTTTTATAAAAACAGTTCAGTTTTTATAGTACAAAATAGTATAGATTATCTATAGTTTACTGTACCTAAGTTAATTATGCCCAGTCTTACTCTTTGGTTCCTTGTCTGGTCATTCACTATTTTGTTCTTTGTCTGATTAGCATCTCAGTTTTGTATAGTAATGGTTTTGCACATCATTTTAATTAACAAGAAGACACCGTAGAAGTTTCAGGCATTGGTGTCAAATTGCATGATGACATGTGAATAATCATCTGTTTGATGGAATTGTATGCAGACTTCTTTGGTGCCTTGAGGGCCAGAGTGTATGATGATGAAGTGAGAAAGTGGATTTCTGGGGTGGGAGTGGAGAATGTTGGGAAAAAGTTAGTGAATTCAAAGGAGGGACCACCAACTTTTAAGCAACCACAGATGTCTCTTAGCAAGCTCCTTGAGTATGGAAACATGCTTGTCCAAGAGCAAGAGAATGTGAAGAGAGTTCAACTGGCTGACAAATACCTCAAAGAGGCTGCACTTGGAGATGCAAATGAAGATGCCATGAAGACAGGAAACTTCTATGGTTAGACCCTTGATTTGATCCTAAAGTTCATGATGGGAAAACTGTTTCTGGCTTCAGGATTATGTTGGAGTAACCATTGATGATGAATGAACAAGACTAAATTAAGGTTACCATAAATGTTTGGTGCAGGACAAGCAGCTCAGCAAGTTCACGTTCCTGTTCCTGAAGGCTGCACTGACCCTGCTGCAGAAAACTATGATCCAACAGCCAGAAGTGATGATGGAAGCTGCACATATACACTTTAGGTGATGATTCTTAGGTAAATTTGGAGCAGATACGGAGATATATGATACAGAAGAATAAAGAATGTTATCATGTTTTTCACATTTGCATTCACTTCTTTTGTGTATGTTGTAGATATTTGAAACCTTTTGTGTTTGGTTTTATGGGTGGCAATGAGACATCTTATAGCTATCATAGTTGAAAACGTCCTTTTCTTTGGGTTTCACTGTTATATTGCCAAGTTTGTAAATCAAAACTTTAGTTGTACTAATAATGTGTATGATAGAATACTAAAAGAAAATTATGTGTAACATTAAAGTTATCACAATCAGAAAATACTAATAAGATTTTAACTATTTACTATATTCACAGTAAGATTTCTTATAGTAGATGGTTGACCTTATAGATTTATTCTTGACAAAGGATATAATAAAGAAGCAACCTTTGAATAACTGAATAATTAATTATGTATAATAACAATGTTAAAAGTTATTGAAGAAGGGTCTTAAAGAGTAACTTCCTTGAGGAAAAGTTAGAAAGGTAGCACAGGGTCAATTTACATTCTTACTTTATAAGGTAATATTCAATTATTCATTTATTTTAAGATTATACCATGTATTTACAAGGTAATATGCAAGAGTTAAACTATCTTAATAATACTGTTGAATAATGTACCCACCATTTCTACTTTAAAAATAAATAAATAAATATAATTTTAATCCTATGTAATCTTTGATCTAGTATCTACAAAATATTTTCTTTATTTTTCATTCTTTAAAACTTGAAATTGTTGTCTGTAATTTTTATAAATGTATGAATTTATCTTTTAATCTTAATAGAACATTTTCTTCTCTTTTATGCTGTCAAAATTTAAAACATTAAATTTAACTATATATCGTCGAAGACATTATTTAAAATATGACATAAATAATGTTTCCCGTTACTAAGTTAAAAAGTTACTTTGAAGGTTTTTTATAGATAGTTTAAGCCTCAGTAGACATTATGAGAGTAATCAATCTACTAAAACTATATAGTAAAAGTTGCATATCATCCACTTAGAGACTTAGTTAACCTTTAGCAAAAGTTGATTCAAACAATTTTCACATTTCTTTTTCATAAAAGAAAAAACACGTAAGGATTATTTTCTTTTGATATCCCTTCAGAGAAAACAACCATATGGAGTGTGTCCTGATTCAATGTATCTGTACGAAGGAATCACAATCACATAAATATTTTACTCACAATATCCATACAACATATATTTTCTTAAATATTTCATTTATTGTTGTTTACTTAAAAGCTGAAAAAATATATGATTCATCCGATAAACCAGTTGAAACTTTTTTCTATCTAATCTGATTATAAGGACTAAAAAACTCTTGATCTAGTGATCTGTTACCTTATAACCCAATCCAACCAAACATGCTATTTATTTAGTTTGATCTGATTTATTTTATATACTATTTGTAACAGCAAGTCGTGTTAATCCTATTAGATGTAAACCATATTTATGAAATTTTTTTAATTTTAAATATTTAATGAAATTTTATTTATAAGATTTTAATTTGATAATTGATCAGATACACTAATAATTCACATGTTAAAGATAATATAATTGATGGACAAATATTTTTTATGCAATAATTTGATTGATGGGACCTTCTAGGTTAGAACAATATTATTATTACGTTAGTTATATATATAGAAGAGTAAACTATGCAGTTGGGAAAGTGAAGCATAGCTAAGAAGAGCCATGGGAGAGGTAGAGCCTGCTTTCATCCAAGAGCTGCAACACAGACCAAAGTTGTGTGTGATCGAAGCTGAAGAAATTCCTGTGATAGATCTCTCTCCAGTAACGAACGAGGCAGTTTCAGAAGCATCTTCCATTGAAAGGTTGGTGAAGGAGATAGGGAGTGCGTGCAAGGAATGGGGTTTCTTCCAAGTAATCAACCATGGGGTGCCCCTCAATCTGAGAGAAAACATTGAGAAAGCTTCAAGGATGTTCTTTAGTCAGAGTGTGGAGGAGAAGAGGAAGGTTAGCAGAGATGAGAGGAATGCGATGGGTTATTATGACACTGAGCACACCAAGAACGTTAGGGACTGGAAAGAAGTGTTTGATTCTGTAGCCAAAGACCCCACTCTGGTTCCTCTCACTCCTCATGAACACGATGATCGACTCACTTACTGGACTAATTCCTCACCTCAGTACCCTCCACACCTCAGGTAATTCATCTTTCCTTTGTCTCACAGTTATCAGACTGTTATCTCACAATAATATCCAGTATCATATCATATGTACATATGTATGTGTCATGGGAAAGGTATATGTATTCATATATGTGGTCACCTTTCAAACAATGTTAATTTCAATTTAATGGAAAAAACTAAATTAAGTCCTCTTAAATAAAAAGAAAATCAAAGATTTTGTTTTTTAACAATCGTATTAAATAAACTCTTTAAATATTGGGATAAAAAATCTATAAATAATTAGAATATTGATGTGAGAAAAGATTTGGTAGCACTCAAAGTTAATTTGATGCAACAACTCTTGTTTTTATGCTATTTGATAAACACCCATCTTCATTTTAAGTTTACATGGTGTTTATGGTGATTAAGTAAGCTCAAAGAAGATCCTTACTAGACATTAAGATAACTAAGGTTATCTAGATGTGAATGTTCATTTCCAAAGATCTAGAGAAGGAGAGGATCAAGTAATGGAAATTAAAACAGGAATAAACACTAGAACACAAGTGTTGAATATAAATGAACACGTAAGTAGCCAAAGAGAAGAAAATATGGAGAAAAAAATGACGTGAAAGAGGAAAGAGAATGAAAGGGAATAAGGTGATGGCACCCACTTGAGGGGCACTAGGGTTTACCAAGTAGTAAAAGCAATCACTTGAGCTCTAGGCTCAATATAAGACAAGAAAACATGACACTCTCAAGAGAACACACACATAGGTGGTCAAGTATAAGGTAATCTTACTCTAAATGTTCAACCTTTACATAAGTCTAGAAGAGCTCCTTTTAAAAGTGATGGTGAGGGGTCTCTTAGAAAAAAAAAGGCTATAGGGTGCACAAGTAAAAAGAAAAACTAAAGTTCTAGAATTTATGTCAAAAAGAAGGTGTCTTGAAAACGAGAGAACCATAGCTTGACCATAAAGCCTTCATATTCATCTATTGACCTTCTAGAAAAGGTAAACTACTCATGCTTTCCATGTGTGTCTTATGGTGTTTGGCTTCAAGTACTTCTTCACTTCAAATAGTGTTATCCTCCTTTAAGTTGGCCCAAACTTGACCCATAAAACAAACAACCCAAGTCAAATATCAATAAGTCAATTCAACTCAAGTCAACAAGTCAACTCAAGATCAATTTGTAAGTTATATATTCTTATCAAAGTTTTCACTTGGTTCCATATATATATATATATATATATATATATATATATATATATATATATATATATATATATATATATATATATATATAACTAAGTTGACTTAGTTAAGTAAAAAGAGAGAGCAATATAAAGATGGGTGATGAAAAGATCACCTCACTTTGACTATCTACTTATGATCATTGAATTGACTTGATAGAAAATCTTTTTCATGTTAAGGGTCTATAAAACTTGGTAGAAGTTAGTTTTAAGGAACATTGTGTTAACTGATGCAAAGTTGCAATAGTTAGACAATATAAGAATAAAATATCACTAAGTCAAGTATTATCTTTTTCAGGCCATTAAGAGGTAATTTTTTAATAAGTAGGCATATGAACAATTGTTTGGAATTTCCTAAAACTAATATTTGGATGAATTTATCATTTTTTAAGTTTTTGAAGAAAGTTTGAAGTTTTAAATGAAAGAATTTGAAACCATTATTACACATTTTGCCTAAGTAATGATAATGTCGAACTAAATGAGAAGTGATGAAGAGGATATGACTAATTTACTTAATTTTCGATTTTCTATTCTAAATAGAAGTATATAGAGTAAGGTTAGTTCTTGTTGGGTTAAAAAAAATATTTTCCAAATAGTTTTTTAAAACTACTTAAGTCTTGATTTTATGAACATAAATATGTAAAAGTCAATGTTAGTCCATGATAGACCCAAAATTTCAAAAATATTTTTGTTTCTTATATACAATCTTTTCTTATTATTTCATATAAAAATAAACATTTAAAAAATTACATCTATTTTGCATATTTAATTAAAGGTACTATCTTCAAACAACTATTGTAAGGTACTAGCTAACACCTTCTCTAAACATAATTGACTCCCAGACTCAATTCAGATTTCGAAGACCCTACTTTATCTTCATGATCTTTTTGTAGTTTTTCATAATAAAATACGATGACAACTCTAAAACTTATGTTGTTTTTTAAAATTTACATTTTGGGTTTATCATCGCATCGCAAATTCAGTTACGACAAAAAATAGTGAAGAATTCTTCAAACATTCACAAAGTAATTTACCCATGTTGTGGTTTTGATTAATGATTCAAAGGAAATAAACAATCTCCATTGATGAGCTACAAATCTCTTCGACTTGGATGGAAGGGTTTGTGAGTGATAATGAGTTGAATGAAGAAGAACTAGAGGTGCAACATAGTATGAGTAACGATCCAACTTTTTTCAAGACAAATTGAAGTGACAGATTTTCAAGACAAAATTAAACTATTTTAGCAAACTAGATAAATATAAAGTACGATTAGTGACAAATGGGTACTTCCAACAAGATGAAACTAATTATTATGAAGATTTTGCCTTTGCCTTTGTTGCATGCACAAATACAATAAAGATGAGGTGACACTTGCAACATGCAAAGTAAGGGACATATTTTAGTTGGATGTTAAATATGCATTCCTTTGTGGAGAACAATTTAAAATATGTACATTGAACAACCTAAAGTAAAAGGAATAGTTTAATCATAGGATATGCAAGGATATGCAAGTAACACAACTTTGTACAATCTAAAGTAAACACTAATAAAATAGTTCAATCATATAGATTCTCACTTTATGTAGGAAGGATTTCAAAAATGTCTAAATGAGCAAAAAAATTTCATTAAAAGAAATATTGAAGATAACTTATTCAACAATAGCATTTATGTTAATGATTTTACTTAGTAGTGATGATAAAAACATGATAAATGAGTTCACACTAGTAAAAAAACTGTTTTCTAACACGTCCTATACGCTTCGATTTTATAAAAACCGAAGTATAAAAAAATGTGGTAACATTTCTAATAATAGCAAAGTTATATACCTCGATTTAGAAAAACCCGAAGTAAAATGGTAATATTGCCTCGGTTGTAAAAGCAACCGATGCCTATACCCATGCCTAAGAAACCTCTCTCTTCTACAAGTCAGACTTTTGGTCTGCCACCTTTTTCAGAAAAAGGCTATTGCCTCGATTTTAAGGTAACAGATGCCTATACCTGCGCAAAGTTATAGAAAGGTCATGAGTAATTATAGAAAGGTTTCTTTTAGACAATGGAGGTAAAGTTGAAGTTTGTGCATGTAGTTCGGCTTCCGAAGAGCAAAGAACTGAAACCCATCCTTGAAGCAGCCAAATCGAACTACAAGAGATTATTCTCAAGTTGATACCCATCAATCACAATCGAAGTCCTCGGCTTCTCACCATCATTCACAAACCCGAGACAAAGGACCTCATTGCTCACACTCACCATCGAGTTCGCTCTGAAAATCCTCCAAATCGTCTTCTGGTTGTGCAGAACCCCTAACCGAGTGCCCACCACGTTCTCACTGTTGAAACACACTTCAAACGGTGCCACACCAACCACCCTCGTTATATTCCTCGCAACAGATGCTTTTACAAAAGCCTTTGTCACTGCTTTGAAGATCGAAGCCTCCAACACGATGTACAGGTTAATGGAATTAATCTTGGTTCCGCCAACGTCATTGCTGTTTATGGATAGCAAAGTGAAAGATATCTCAACAGAAAAGAAAGAAAAATAATGCTCAGACAGAGAGAATAATAGAATTCTAGAGGGAAACAGAATTTCCTGTATATTCGCTGCCTTTCCAAACATTTGTATACCTCTATATAACAACATACATGATACGCGAAAAAGTAAAATGACAAAAGGAATAAAGTTAGTTATGATCCTAAATCCTTCTAGAACCATAACACTGCCAAATAATCAATTAGTCATGTAGTCGTTGAGGTGTGTGGGTTTCCTTCTGATTCTTTTGGGTAATTCTCCTCTGTCCACGTTTTCTTGATCCTGTGTTGGGCCTTGATGTTCTTCATCAGTAATGGGCCTAACACAAAGTCGTGTTGAGGGGCACAACTTTTTCGTCGATTCTGATGGATTTCACGCTGATGAAATACTCGACGGAGGGTTCTCCCTAGGAGAAAGCTGAAACAGTTCTGACGGGGTTGACTAACAGAGGGGTGAAGGTGAGTAATTGAGCGAGGTCGATGTTGCGGAGTAGAACGTAAGGGTCGTCGCCGAAGAAAGCAACGCCTTTTGAGGAGGAGAGGCAGACGACAAATTTCCTGTGGAAGCTGAATGCAGAAGTGAACTGTGAGCGAAGAACGAGTTTCGTCCTGCCGAGACTCTAGTGGCGAGACCTTGTAGTAAGAAGGTGGGGCCGCGGGAGAAGAGGAAGCGGGAAATGGTGACGTTTCGTCCCGGGTTGAAGTCGTTGGTGGATTGGACAGAGACGGTATCTTCAGCAAGCTCGCTAGAGGTAGCGGTGTAGGTGACGGTGTTGTCCGGCGTGAGGCCGCACGTATTGTTGTTGCAGCCGGGTCTGGGGGCGGAAAGGCTACATATTGCCTCGGTTCCTTGAACCGAGGCTTAAAGCACTAGTACAAAATGTGCTTTTAAACTCGCACATTATACCTCTGTTTACATCAAACCGCTGCCTATTCAGTCGCGGTGGCAGTTTGGTAAATAAAGAAACCTTATAGGCCTCGGTTAAAAAAAAACCGGTGCAAAACAGCTATACTATTTCGGTTTTAAAGGCAACCGGTGCCTAAACATGGTCAGAAAAATAATACTGCTTCGGTTGCACGCAGAACCGAAACATAAAGATCTGCAACACGTCAAATCAGTGAAGAATAGGCACCGGTTAAATTAAAGAACCGAGGCCGTATAGGCCCAGATCCTCGTGGCCCACGACCTAATTAAGGGTGAAACTTCTTTCCCTCTTTCTTTCCCTCGCACACCGCACACCGCACACCGCACACCGCACAGCAGCAGATCTCTTTCTTTCCCTCGCACTAGATCCCTCAGATCCTCATCTTCAACGCGCCCCAGCAGCCACGCTTCTTCCCTTTCTCTTCTTCCCTTGAGGCGCGGCGATGCGAGGTGAGGTGCGGCACTGCGAGGCGCCGCGAGGCGCGGCCAGGTGAGGTGCAGCGAGGCGCGACGATGCGAGGCGAGGCACTGCGAGGCGCGGTGATGCGCGGCGAGGCGCGGCGATGCGAGGCGAGGCACTACGAGGCGCGGCCAGGTGAGGCGCGATGATGCGAGGCGCGGCGATGCGAGGTGAGGCGAGGCGAGGCACGGCGATGCGAGGCGCGGCGAGGAAGGCGGTGGCGCGTTGCGAGGAAGGCGGCAGCGGAGTGAATTGATTTTGCATTTTAGGGTTTCTGAAATTTCATTTTCAGATTTGGGATTTTGTTCTTGTTTTTGCAATTTAGGGTTTCAGTTATTCATCTAATTTTGGGGTTCTTGTGTTATCTGAATTTGCTCATTTTGTGAAACGTTTGCTGATTTTGTGAAACAGTGTGCTGATTTTCAGTTCGTTTCTCAGTTCATTTTTCAGTTCGTTTTTCAGTCTGGGATTTGAAATTAAAATTTGAAATTGAAATCTGAAATTGAAATCTGAAATTGAAATCTGAAATTGAAATCAGATACTGGGATTTGAAGTTAAAATTTGAAATTGAAATATGAAATTGAAATCAGATACGAAAGAGGGTAAAGAAAAAAAAGTATCCTACTACCTCGGTTTAGGTTCTAACCGAGGCCGTAGAGAATTACAAAATGTCACGGTTAAGAACCGAGGCAAAAGGACTACCACTTTTTGTCTCGTCTGAATATGCCTCGGTTCAAAAACCGAAGCCTATGACTAAAATGAACCGGTGCCGTATACTGTTCCTGCACTAGTGAAGTCATTCTAAAAAAATAAAAAAAGAAAAAATCATACTGCTTCGATTACTTTTAACCGAGCCTTTTTGCCATGTTTGTATATGTCTCGGTTCAGGAATCGCTACCTATGGGTGAAAATAACCATTGTCGTTTTCTCATACTGCACTAGTGTTAAGAACTCTATTATGCAGTTTTGACATGACTATCCTAGGAAAGGTGAAATTCTTAGCATTGAACTTTTAAAAAAATCAAAAGGAGTTGTTTTCAATTAAAAAAGATATGTTAATGATATATTGAAGAAAGTTTGGAATGCTTCAGAGCAAACATCTAAAAAATCCAATTGTTTTAAGTTCTAAGATTAACAAAGGTGTTGATAGTATAACTTTAGATTACATTTGTTTTAAGCAAATTGTTGCAAGTTTGGTGTGTTTTACAATTACAAAGGCTTATAGTGTTTAGTATAAGCTTAATTAATAGGTATAATTTAAAACCAACTCAGTTGTATTTACAAGTTGTAAAATGAATTTTAGTGTGGCTTTGGGATTTTTACAAAAGGAAGAGAAAAAGACTTACTTGCTTTTGCAAATTCTTATTATACATATGAGACGAAAAATATTCTAAAAGTACATTTGAATATGGTTTCTAACTGAGCTTTGGAGCAATCTCATGGATATGTCTAAAATGTAACTAATAGTTGTTGAAGCATAATTTATTGGTGATGTCGCTTGTGCAAGCAGAAACTTAAATCATGTTCAATAAGATAACATTGTAATAATGTGATAATAATTTAATCACTAAACCTTTTAAAAAAAACAATAACATAACTTGAGCTCTCTAAAAAGCTCTAGAATATTACGGGGATGTTTGATTGCGACAAAATTAACTTAATATTGCAATTGGTTTAGAGAAGGGAACGAAGATGTTTGTTAGAAAATAAATTATTATTATTATTATTACTATAACTTAAAATAAGGAAAGGTTGATGATGTTAAAAGGTAAAAGTTAACTTGTTATTAATATTATTATAAAGAATGAAGAGAATTATAAGAAGAGGTATATGTTGTTACACCTTTCAAAGCCTACCCTTTAGCTTTCCTAATTGAATAAAATCATCAATTAATTTGCAAGTTATATGTATTTTTTATTAATTCTTTCATTTTGGTTAAAAGAAAGCTTTTCTTTCCTTTTGTTTTTGTAATTGAGTATGTGAACATGAATATGTGTAGGACTACAATCAAAAAGTATGTTGAAGAGACAGAGAAATTGTCCTTAAAATTAATGGAGCTTATAGCTTTGAGCTTAGGCCTTGAAGCTAAAAGGTTTGAGGATTTTTTTGTGAAAGATCAAACTAGCCTTTTTCGTCTTAATTATTATCCTACATGCCCTAGTCCACACCTAGCCCTTGGTGTTGGTCCACACAAGGATGTCGGAGCCTTAACCGTTCTTGCACAAGATGAGGTTGAAGGACTAGAAGTGAAACACAATGGAGAGTGGATAAGAATTAAACTCATCCCAAATTCCTTCATTATCAACCTTGGTGATATTGTTCAGGTACTGTATTTCTTTACCACTCCAAACAACATTCTTTCAAAAACTACAAAGATTAGTTTACCCATTTTAGCCAAGTGCTTTATTTTTCTTTAAAAAGTCATTTTTAATCCTTAATATTTCTGGAAAATGATAATTATTAGATTAAGCACCCAAACAGATTAATAACAAATGAGCAGTAATCCTACAATTAATTTAGCAATCCTTAATACTTCATAAAACATTAAGCGAAAGCATACCTAAATTGACTTTTGGAAATAACATATATCAAAGGTATTTGATCTTTCAACTGTATAACAACTTAAACTGTCTCTTGAATTTTTCTTCTTGTAGAAACAAAGAGAAAGAAATAGAAATATAATATATGCATTGAGATATAAGTACCATAACTCCTTTATATAATATTTATCGGTTTCTTTTTTTAATAAGTCAATATTCTTAATTTGTTTCCTTCTCAAATTAGAATATTATATATGATATTTACTTAGTTAATATTTCATAACATATATTTTCGTAATTATACAAACAACAATTAATTAGATCACTTTAAATTTTTCCTAATAATATAATGATACTAGTATATTTAATTATTTATTATATATATAAGATTGCGTTTGAGACTCATGCAATTTAAGAATATATATATATATATATATATATATATATATATATATATATATATATATATATATATATATATATATATATATATATATATATATATATATATATATATATATATATATATCCGATTGCTAATAATAATGTGATAAGAAAATCAATACTTTCATCAATTTAACTGTTGTAACGATTTTATGAACATTATTGAAAACTAAGATTATGCAATGATTTTATGAAAAATATTGAAAACTAAGATTATGCAATTTTATTGAATTTGTACTAAAAATTTTGAATTTAATTTTCATATACTATTTATAAATGAAAAAGATAATTTCAAATGTGACTTTTAAATTTTTAGTATAAAAATTAGTGAACTATATAGCCTTTATGACGAGAGTTTGTAATTGAAAAGCTCGTTGAATTAAATTCTTATTTCAGGCTATAAAGTGAAATTTTGACTTGATGATTGCGGTTGTTTGTGGTTGCAGGTTTGGAGTAATGATGCATACGAGAGTCCAGAGCATAGAGTGGTGGTAAACTCTGAGAAAGAAAGATATTCCTATCCATTCTTCCTCTTCCCTGCACAGGAAACTGAGGTCAAGCCTTTGGAAGAGTTGATAAATGACCAAAACCCTTCCAAATATAGGCCATACAAATGGGGCAAGTTTCTTGTTCACAGATTTAGCACCAATTTCAAGAAAGGAGAGGTGGATAACATTCAAATATTACATTACAAGATAAAATAATAGTATATAATTAACGTCATTTGTCTTGTGTGTGTAAAATTCTGAATTGGGAATTATATGTAGCACTGTTAATGCAAAACATCATTTCTGAAGTGAATGACGGTCAAAATTTGCTGTTAAATTTCTAGTGGGTTTTATGTATGCAATATTATCAAATAACAAACACCAAGTGCCATGTTTATGTATAAAGCTGAAATTCTATTGATAGTCATTTAATGAATTTTCTTGGAGTAAGTTCTATTGAAATAAAATCATTATCAATGGTAATGTTTTTGTTCCAAATACTTAAGTCCAATTAACTGGTAATGCATCTTACCTAAGATATCCTTTTCACCTTTTTTTTTTAATTAATTCATTCAAAGGGTTTGAAATTTGAATAAGAAAATTAAAATTAAAGTAAAGAAGGTTTTGAAATTTTCTTTTGTAGGAATCCATTTTTTTATTTCATTAAGTTTTCAAAATTTTACTTTCTTTTTCATATTTTTACAAATCATAAATTAAAAACTAATGAAGAAAGCATATGAAAAAGTAACAAATCTATAGTTAAAAAATATTTTGTCTTAAATATAATGTTTAGATTAGATTTTTTAAGTTAACAAAGTTAATTTAACATTACTTCAAAATTTAAATGTCTTAAATATAATGTTTAGATAGAATTTGAAATTCTTTAATTTTAAGTAATTTAATTTGTAACAAAATTTTAAAATTTCAATTTCTTTCAAAATTTCTAGCCGAAACAAAATTTCTTACCAAAACAACACATTGTAATACAACATTTCAAATTCTCTAAAAAAATAAACCACCCTCTTAAAATACCTTATCTAATCATGCTATTAAGAAAATTCTATTCAGTCACTTAATCTAAGGTTTCACATAAGGTTTCGCGTACCGATTAATCAAGTAAACCATACGATTATAAGCACAACGTATTGACATTGAACATAGAAATTTATTTAGCCACTAGTCAAATTCCCAGCACTAAGCTTTCTTATATCAAATAAAAGATACAATAATCATAAATGAAAACTAAGACTTGGGTACTTATTATGTGTTCTTAAGAACAATAACACTTCTAAATATCACAAACACCCTTAAATCACTATAAATGGTGGCTTTAGGATGTTAACAAGTGAAAAGGAAGAACCAATCTGCTTGAGGAACAGTTTAATTGTCAACATCTCAGTGGTGGACATTTCTCAGACTTCACCATCCCAGAGCTCTTCAACGGTCTTATAGGCACCGTAGTTATCATCAACAAAAAATGTGCCCTTAATTAGCCTATCCTGCATGACCAAATTCTGTGTTACCTCAAAAAATCAAACTTTAAGGCCACTTCCGGCATTATAATGCTATGGTACACAAGCATAAGACAAGGTAGTTAAAGATGGTAAGGAACTACGTACCAAGAAGAGAAATACCAGAAAAACTAGATTATACCAAGGGCGTGTTTAATTCCCTTGTACCACTTTCTATTTTGTTTTACATAACAAGTACTCACTCAACAATCCATTAGTCATCCAGAATCTTCCATGTTTTGAAAAATTATCATCCAAAATCTAAAAAGTTTTGAAAGTTATTTCAAAGTAAGTAGTTAGAAATCTAAAAGAACAGAAAGTTCCTCTTTTTTTTGTCTTTTTCAACTCTTCCCCAATTATACACTGTGTCTTGCAACCTGGTTGATTGCATTTTGAAACTATAAATAGTTTTGAAAAAAGGAAATTAAACACAACTTAGGTAAGGTTAATTGAATCTTTAAAACTAGAAAAAGTTTTTGACAAAATAATTAAACCCACCCAAAGTAACTAACTAACTACTTGCCTGCTTAATTTCAGAGAACTTGGCCATTAGCTCTTCTGGAATAGACCAGTCAAAGACATCGATGTTTTCCTTGATCCTGGATTCAGTAGTACTCTTTGGCAGCACACTTTGACCTGATTGCAATCCCCACCGAAGGGCCACTTGAGCTGGTGTCTTCCCCAGTTTCTCTGCAGTCTCTACGACAACAGGATTCTTAAGAATGTCACTTTTCAGATTCCCTGGTGAGCCTAGTGGAGAGTATCCCTGAAAAGAAATTTGTCATATATACAAACAGTTAGAATGCAAATATCAGAAGAATAAAGAATGGTTGTTGAGTATAAACCAGATTCATTTTCAACTAGCCCTGTAGACAATTTCACCAAAAGTGATAATTTTCTTTTCAAGTGATAGTTTATAGGAATAATATGCTTTTATTTAGGTGAAAATACCAAGAAATATGTATCATACGTTCCATACTTACAGATATATGTATTCCTTTGGATTCACAAAATGCATGCAACTTTGGCTGCTGCCATCCTGGGTGCAATTCCACTTGGTTAACAGCAGGAGGCACTCTTGCTATATCCAACAAATCTTGAAGCTTCTTTGAAGAGAAATTGCTCACTCCTATGGCTCTAGCCTTGCCAGATTCATAGAGTGCCTCCATTGCTCTCCATGTGCTGGGAATGTCTGGTTGATCCATATATTCTTTCTTGAATCCAACTGATCCACTTTTCATGCGGACTGGCCAGTGAATCTGCAGCATAAATCAGTATAGTTTGTATGAAGGAAGAGACTCAAGAGGATACTGAATGAAAAGGAATGAACCCAGATAATCAAAGTTAGCAGCATATATTGATGAAACCATTGAACTTTGTTCAATAGAGAAAGCCTTACTTGTAAAATAATGCTAACAATATACTTAGACCCTCTTTTCCAAGGAGACAATAATATCCTATTGATTGAAATCATTAGTCCCAATATACGGGTCTCCTTTCTCAAACTAGCAGGAAATCCCATAATATGCACCGACAGCAACTAAAGAAAGTTGATTTTAAGCCAAAAATTCCAACCAAACTAGTAGAAACCACACTAATTTCAACTAATAAGAAAAGGTGTGTTAAAAATATTACATCAATTAGAAATAACGCCAATGTACAATATAGAAGTAGGGAATCCTTATTTTACAAGTTGACTGTGTAAGGATAAGTTAAGTTTAAACTCATCTTTCAATATGGTATTAGAATCTATCATAGTGAGGTTTTCTGAACATAGCTATAGGACCATCTACAAGATGTATTGGAAATTTTATATCAAGTAGAGATAAAATCAAATTCGAGGAAATAAGTAGGGGAAATCCTTACCATACCAGTCATACAAGCCAATTTTATAAGATTAAATTAAGTTTAAATTCAATTTCTAATAAAAATAATGTCAAAACGGTGTATTGCTAGTTTGCTACACTTCTTTATCTTCACCCAAATCGTCAGAGTCCACATATTAATAATGCTTACCAGATAAAGATCAACGTAGTCAAGTTGCAAATCATGTAATGTTTTATCCAATGCTTTTGGCACATCTTCTGGAGCATGATCATTACACCTGAAAATATAGCCAACAAAGCAAAGGATCTCCACTCAGCAACGAAACACAACCTTTTCCAACTTCAAAAAAATAGAACACAATTATCAAAAGATGGCAAACCAGAGTTTGGAAGTTATCCAAATGTCCTCACGCTTCAGTACACCATCATCAAAAATCTTCTTAAGCGCAGAACCAATCTGTGAAAACCAAGATTCAAAATAAAAAGTCAATTAGCTACCAAAATTGACTGAGTTCTCACTACTTTTCTATTTGTTTTCAAAACCAAACTATATAGCACCAAAAGCATAACCTAAGACATCCCACAATTAACAATTTTTTCACACTTCACATATTATTACAAAGCAAAAAGGCAATAATACAAAGTTAATAACTGAAAAGATAAAACAGCAATGAACCCTGAGTTATAAATGTTATCAACTTGAATTATTTTTATTACCTCTGCTTCATTGTTATAAGCTTTAGCACAGTCAATGTGCCTGTATCCAACCTGAAAAACGGTGACCCGACACCAAAATCAGTCATAACTCCCACATAGGAAAAATCGAAACAACAAACATTGTTCCCAAAACAGATAAATCCAAAAACCTATGCTAAATTTTATTTCTCTAATAATAAAAAATAAATCCACTAGAAAAATGATATTTTTATTCGTAGTTTGAAAAAAAGTACTAAAAATGATTAACCCCATCGGAAAAACAAAATGGTGACAAGCTATTCCATCAAGAAGATGTGAATCTGTTATTAATCCTGGACTTCTTAAAGAAGTAAAACCCAACATGCAATAACTTTTGGTAACACAGAAATTTTCTTTGGGTATTTTTATTATAGAAAAAGGGGAAAATGTTAATTGAAGTGAGGTTTTAATTACCTGAATGGCTGTGGTGACAGCTTTTGCTACAACTCCTGGGTCAGCTTGCCATGTGCCTAACCCAACGGAAGGAATCTTGGCCCCTGTGTTCAACTCAAAGAATTGGATTAACTTAGCCATTTTTTTTTCAATGGTGATAGGAAGCACAATTAGGTAGAAAAGGATCAAAACACTGGTTTTGGGTGGTTTGACTATTGTCTGAGTTCGATGCAAATTATGTATTTATAGGCAAAAACATGAACATGAAGCAGTGATCGTTTGAAAGTGTGCGTTTTGAGAATTAGATTTGCATGGTCAGTTCTTTTATTGTTTCGTGCAGTCCGACAAGTAGAGTCGTTGGATGAAAATCTACGGTTCAGATTTTGTATTGTATACCGAATGTGAACCGTGGGATGCTTATGAATGGTTTGAGTGAAGTGAGTGTGGGAACAAGAGAAAAGAGTAACTGTAGGGAATTCTGATCCACGGTGCCAGGTCTTCACTTGATTAACGAAAAGCTGATGTGTGCACATACGTCATATTCGAAGTGAAAAAATTCAATGTTAATAGTGAAGACGGCACGCCTTCCAATATGCATTAACGGTTACCCATTTTGTATTTGTCATTCCAAAGTTCATAATAATATGTGTTTCATCTTTTTTCTTTTATCGAGATCATTTGGTTTACCTTTATCTACTTGTCTACATTCTTGAACAAACATTTTAATTAATAAATTTGAATTAAATATGTTTTTAGTTTCTAAATTATTATAGTTTTTGA
This sequence comes from Vigna umbellata, assembly GCF_029865625.1. Classification (NCBI taxonomy): domain Eukaryota; kingdom Viridiplantae; phylum Streptophyta; class Magnoliopsida; order Fabales; family Fabaceae; genus Vigna; species Vigna umbellata. The sequence continues at coordinate 1,902,938 of NC_142175.1, forward strand.
TTTTTTTGTTTCTTTTTAAAAATAAAGTACAATTTAGTTTTTATTTTTTTTAAAATTTTATTTTTAGTCTTTGAAACTTTAATTTTAGTTCTAAAAACCTAACACATTTTTAACGGTGTTAGTTTTCGAAGACTAAAACCAAATAGTTTAAAGACTTAAAAACATATTTAACCCATAAACTTAATTGGTCAAAATTCAATTAAGCTAATATTTATATTTGTAACTTATCTCTACATTTATTTACATATTTTATCATGGATCTTAAGATGATATTGTCCACTAATATTAATGTCTATGTTAACCCAATAACCCAACACCTCATAGATCCATTTTACCTGTTTCATTTATAATTTAAAACAAATAGATCGAACGGTTTGATTATCCTTTCAACACCGTTTGATTAATTCAATATGTTACCGTTAGTGCTGCTTTATCATATAACCTATCGACCGATCCTCCACTGTACCATACAATTTGTATTCTAAAGACGTTGATGGATGAATATGTAAAATTCAAATAAAGATATTTTATATAAAATTAGTACTAAAAATTCCTCAACATAAATGATAATTATTATTATAAATAAAATAAAAATATATAAATTAATAGAATTATGTAAAATAATAAAAAAGATTTAGACACGTTTCTGGGTTAACTTGATATTTGTACAATTGATTTTGTCACTCAGTCATAAACTTGATATTTGATTAATTAATAAAAAAAAACTTGATATTTATAGAGAGACATTTTTTTTAATTTAATGAATTAATTTGTTACGTGGTCATTTTAAAATATGTTGAATAGAAGGAAAACGTAAAAAGTGACAATGATTTTGAGTTCAATGTGTCTTTGTCGTTTAGCTTGAGAAACATCTATGATGAAATTATTTACGTGGTTATATAGTCACTGTTTAATGATTGTTGTAGTTAGATCTCAATACGCGGATTAGTCAACCTCTTTATGCATATAAGCTCGTAGTACATATAAGTTTAAGCTCATACTCGTATAAGCATGTAATCAATCATATATAACTACCATTTTAAATTAATTTTCAATTTTGTAATATTGCATTTGCTATGTATAATATGTGGATGTGGATTAAATGAATCAACCAACTTTAAAAAAATAAATTGAAATATTTCAAAATTTATTTAAAGGTTTAATGTCTCTCAATAGGTCCCTATTTTTGTTCAGAATTTGAAATAGGTCCCTTTATTTTTTGGCGTCTCAATTGGGTCCTTATTTTTGTTAATTTGATGTAAATAAATCCTTTCCGTCAATTTCATCAAACGACGTTAATGAATGTGTGACGTGGCCTGAGGACAGTATTGACACGTGTAAGGCCACGTCACACATTCATTAACGCCGTTTGACGGAAATGATTTATTTGCATCAAATTAACAAAAATAAGGACCCAATTGAGACGCCAAAAAATAAAGGGACCTATTTCAAATTCTGAACAAAAATAGGGACCTATTGAGAGACATTAAACCTTTATTTAAACCATTCAACAAATAAAAGTAGGAAAGGTGAATTTTGGGTTAAATTGAACCAGGGGTTGCAAGTAACTGTTAAACATCCTTTTTTTCACAATAAGGCTAACAAAATCAGAAAATTTTCTTAGTATAGAATAGGAAAACCGAGTATTGAATTTAAGGAATTGGTTCATATTATGTTTATATTTGTATATTTAATATTGTTAAAAACCACAAAAAAAATGCAATGGGGAAATTAAAAATATGAATGAATGAATGAAACTATCTTGAATAATCTAAATCTATGACAAATATAAGATGCAGAAGAAGCTTAAATGCCCATAACAATAATGTATTATATGATGCAATGCATGTATAGAGATTAAATGTTAGAACTTTCTACAGAAACTATAACTCCGTGTAAAACCTATTTTTTAGTGGAATGCTAATGCAGATGCAGGTGTGCTAATCCTAGAATGGACCATGATATAATGCCTAAAATGCAGTGCACATACTAAACCAGAGAAGTTAACTAAAAGACACAAAATAAGGCTAAGGTTGACAACAAAAAATATGCTAATCACAAGATGATCAAATTGAATATGCAGAAATTGAAAGATACAAGAAAGAAAAATACAAAACCAGTGTCCTCAAAGATTGTAGAAATCAATCATCATAGCAAAAATCAGAGTTGATTATTACATCTGTCTACCTAATTGAATCTCAATGTGAACCTTTTGAATAAAACAAACCCACTTTGGGTCCTGTAGTTCCCATTTCGGAAACTGGAATTGTGCACGTTCCCATCCAATCATTCAAACAAATCAAAGTAATTCACTTCTGATTTCACCATTCCAGAGTAACGAAACTAAAACAGAGGGCTCTAAGAAAGTAAAAGTGAATCAAACACTAATTTGCTAAAAGAAAACAAAGAATTGTGCAAGAATTGAACAACCACGACAAAACCAAATTAAAGCAAGAAAGACATTAAGATTAATGCATTACCCAATATGTTGAAAACAACCAAATTTCGTCGATAATAAATGTTTTTCGACAAATTATCGACTATTAGAAATCCGTTAATAATAAAACTATTGGTAAATAACAGTGTAAAATTGAATGAGAAAAAAAAGACAATATAGAGAATGAACTGTGCATTGTATTAAACTTTGCATTGTATTAAATTTTGAAATAAATGTGTAAAAACGTTACACTGAGTTCTCAAGGTTGCTTTGTACTCTTGAGTATCTTCAATGGTTGCCCTCTATACCGTAGGTCAAGAACTCCTACAAAGGTTATTTTGCACTTATTGTTATTGGACTCTTGCTACTTACCAATGTTGAACTCAGTATAATCGAAACTTCTCTCGCACACGAGTCTAAAAGGAAGAATTATTCTATGAAGAAGAAGAAATGGAAAGAAAGGAAAAAAAAAATTCACTATTTTTGTGTCTACTCTCAATTTTTCATGTCTACATTTTCTCATCACCGAAGACCCTGTTTTATAGAAAAGGGGAAAAACAAAACTAAATCTAACCCTAATTTGTATTTCAGAGGAAGAACAAAACTTCAGACCTAACCTTGCTCTCGATTTTGATTTACAGACTTCAAAAAGTAGCACGTCAAACCTTCTTGACTCAATCCTAGTCACGTGTGCTTATTGGTTCAGTAATTTCTAGCACCTTTGGTCCAGGTTTCAAGCTCTTCTTCTCTCACTCAAACTTAGCTCGCCTCAATACGGTTCCCACGACTCCTATCTTTGAAATGCACAAAAGTTGACGTCTAGTTAGGTTCACTGTTAACCCTTACTAAAGCTGTGTATTTTGATGGGGCCTGGTCCACTCTAAGCATTGATGGTCCAAAGGCTTAGTTGACCAAGGTCGACCCCTTTTAATCAGCGATTTTTCTACAAAACTTAAAATTAGACAAGGGTTAATGTAAAAAATTGCAAAACAAGAAACCTATCTCAGCAAAATTCACATTAAATTTTATTTTTATTCTGACTTTTCTAAAAGATAAAGACAATTTATTCAAAAGAGACTCTTAGGTATTAAAAACACAAAATTAATCACATTTTTACAAAATTACTATTTTTACATCTTAACTAAATTCTAACCTGATTCTAAAGATTTATAAACAAATAAATAAAAAAGTAGTTTTTATGAAAGAAAAAGAACAAAAACACCATAACCTATAAAGTTGGAAGGTAAAACTTATTTTGAATAGATTTTAAAATTATCTTTGCAATTTAGTGCTAGACACTATTTGCAAGGATTAAACGTTCTTCAGATAATGTTGAACACTTCAGGATTTTTAGAAGTGTTTATGATGGCATACCCCCTAATCATGACTAAACACTTTCAAGTAGAATTGAAGTTATTTGTGGAAGTTAAGCCTAAACTCTCTCTCTTGGACCATCTTGGGACTATAAGGAGCTGCTAAAGTAGGAATAATTTTGGGCCTTGTATTTTGGACCAAGTAGTCTAGGATTTGTTTAGGCTTTGTATTATGAGTCAAGTAGTGTAGGATTTATTTTGGGCCTTGTATTTTGGGTCAAGTAGTGTAGGATTTTTGAACCACTTAGGTCAACAAAAATCAAGGCCCAATGTTGACCCAATATGGACATCCATAGTGAGTTTTGACCAAGTGGTCAAAGTTTTTAACCTAGCTTGGTGGACAAGAGTGTGGGACGTCCCACCAATTTGAGTATGGCCATGTGTCATGTTCTCATTGAAGAACATTTCCCATAATTAGTGGTCACATGTCACTCTAGGAATGAAGAGGATTTTCCATAGGTAGTGACCACATGTTCTTCTCCTATTGGAGAAGATTTTTGTTTTCGTCTCCAAGTTAGGTCAAGCTAGTGTTTTCAAGGTTTTGCTTCTGCATTTTAGAGACATATTTAGCTTATATATAGAGGTGTCCTCCATCTTGTATTTACTTTTGAATTTAAGTAAAGTTATGTTACCATTTGTCATAATACTCATCTTAGGTCATCAAAAGCTAGAGCATGCATCTGGTCTCCTCTAGCCACCTTCTTCTAGAGTTGGTCTAACCTTTCTAAGAGCACCATAAAATACCACTCCATCACCATTAAATCCTCAAGGTCCTAAGCCACCTTCTCTATATCCCTCCAAATCCGACATCCTTTGAACCTTTTCACCATAACTATAGCTTCTCTTTTAGCTTTGGCCTAACCTAGCTAAGGAGGTTGTTATCATTTGGTATCAAGAACTTTGGTTTTATAAGAGCTAAGTTTCTTGCTCCTTACTTATCCTTTAATTTTCGTGAGGTTAATGTTATTTCCTTAAATTTCTTGTTATGTTTTTTCTTTACTTGTATTTATCTTTTCATGGTTCTAGTTTCTTGTTTTCCTTTAGAACCATTTGACCTTTTGGCTTAGGTTTCTTGTTTGATTATGTGCTTTTAAATTTTTTCTGGGTCCTTTGTTCGTTTTGGTTTGGTCATATCACATATTTTGGGTCATTTTGATTTTCAAATCCATCTTTGTTGTCTAGAATCATGTTTAGTCCTTTTTAATGTCATTTCTTCTTAGTTTACCTTTTAATCCTTAAGGACAAGGATTACCTTAAGGAGGGAGGATTGATGCAGGATCACATATTAGTTTTAGAATAGGGAGGCATAAAAGTAGTTAGTTGTTAACGGTAACTGAACTATATAGCAGTTTCCGCATTAAGGGATATGTATTCTTCATTCTTTTGTCAGAAAATGCTCACTGTACACACTACAAAATTACAAAGTCAAATAGTGTGTAAAACTACATTATTCTGTCTAATATAGTATTTGAAGAAAACATAGTTCGTTTCCATTCAGTGATCAAATTTAAGGTTTCACATCCCAAGAAAGTACACATTCGATAATAAGCAAAACGTATTGACATTGTAGATATAAATTCATTTGGCCCCTAGACATATTCACTGCACTAAGTTTTCCTATATCAAATAGAAGATACAATAACAATACATGAAAAATAAGTCTTGGTTACATATTTTGTGTTCTTAACAATAATAAGGAAGAACCAATCTGCTTGAGGAACAGTGTAATTGTCAACATCTCAATGATAAACATTTCTCATACTTCACTCACCATCCCAGAGTTCTTCAATGTTCTTATAGGGACCATAGGTATCGTCAGTAAAAGATGTGCCCTTAATTAGCCTATCCTGCATGACCAAATTCCTTGTGTTAACTCAAAAAATCAAGCTTTAAAGCCACTTCTGGCATTACAATGCTATGGCACACAAGCATAATACAAGGTAGTTGAAGATGGTAAGGAATAGTTAAAAGTATCAGCAAAATCAAGGGTTTTGGGAGGGTGGGAATCAAATGAATGAGGATCATGAGACAATTGAGGATTATTATGTAAAACTAGAAGCCACTCGTCTATAAATAGTTTTTGAAAACAGAAATTAAACACACCTTTGGTAAGGTTAATAAAAAATCTACCTGCTAAATTTGAAAAGTTTTTGAAAACTTTTCATTTGGCCACTAGACAAATTCATTTGGCCCCTAGACAAATTAGCCATTCGTCTTTAAAGCTAGAAAAAGTATTTGAAAACTTGCCTGCTTAATTTGAGAGAACTTGGCCATTAATTCTTCGGGAATAGACCAGTCAAAGACATCAAAGTTTTCCTTGATCCTGGACTCAGTATTACTCTTTGGCAGCACACTATGACCTGATTGCAATCCCCACCGAAGGGCCACTTGAGCTGGTGTCTTCCCCAGTTTCTCTGCAGTCTCTACGACAACAGGATTCTTAAGAATCTCACTTTTCAGATTCCCTGGTGAGCCTAGTGGAGAGTATCCCTGAAAATAAATTTGTCATATATACAAACAGTTAGAATGCAAATATCAGAAGAATAAAGAATGGTTGTTGAGTATAAACCAGATTCATTTTCAACTAGCCCTGTAGACAATTTCGCCAAAAGTGATCATTTTCTTTTCAAGTGATAGTTTATAGGAATAACATGCTTTTATTTAGGTGAAAATACCAAGAAATATGTATCACACATTCCATACTTACTGATATATGTATTCCTTTGGATTCACAAAATGCATGCAACTGTGGCTGCTGCCATCCTGGGTGCAATTCCACTTGGTTAACAGAAGGAGGCACTCTTGCTACATCCAACAAATCTTGAAGCTTCTTTGAAGAGAAATTGCTCACTCCTATGGCTTTAGCCTTGCCAGAGTCATAGAATGCCTCCATTGCTCTCCATGTGCCAGGAATGTCTGTTTGTTCTAGATATTCTCTCTTGAATCCAACTGCTCCACTTTTCGTGCGGACTGGCCAGTGGATCTACAGCATAAATCAATTTAGTTTGTATGAAGGAATAGACTCAAGAGAATACTGAATGAACAGGAATGAACCCCAGATAACCAGAGTCAGCAGCATTGCATTAATGAAACCATGGAACTTTGTTCAATTGAGAAAGCCTTATTTATAAAATAATGCTCACATTGTGCTTTTGGACCCTCTCTTTCCAAGAGACAATATCCTAACGGTTGAAATCAATTTTGTTATGGTATTATTAAGTAAGCTCTATAAGTAAACTCACTTTTTAATACGGTATTAGAGTTTATAACAATAAAATTAGTTAAACTTATTGTATCATTCACTGTCAGATCACTTATAGTATCTAGCCTCATATATAAGATGTATATACCTCTGAATAAAAGGATGTGTTGAAAATTCTACATCAATTAAAAATAAAACCAAACTTACAATCTCTAAGTGAGCAGATTTGAGAGAATGATTTAAGTCCAAACTCACTTTCTAATAAAAGATATCAATAGGTGTATTGCTAGTTTGCTACACTTCTTTAATTTGAATGTAGCAGTTAATTTTCACCCAAATCGCCAACCCAAATTCAAATATCAGTAAACATAATGCAAGCTTACCAGATAGAGATCAACGTAGTCAAGTTGCAAATCGTGTAATGTTCTATCCAAAGCTTTTGGTACATCTTCTGGAGCATGATCGTTACACCTGAAAATATAGCCAACAAAGCAAACGATCTCCTCTCAGCAACCAAACACACAATCTTTTCCAACATTCTCAAAATAGAACGCAATCAAAAGACAGCAGACCAGAGTTTGGAAGTTATCCATAAGTCCTCACGCTTCACCACACCATCATCAAAAATCTTCTTAAGTGCAGAACCTATCTGTAAAAACCGATATTCAGAATAAAAGGTCAATTAGCTTCCCAAATTGACCGAGAGAGAGCAAAGGAAATGTTACAAAATCAATAATTCAAAAGATAAAATAAATGAACCCTGAATTATAGAAGTTATCGATTTGAATTATTATTACCTCTGCTTGATTGTCATAAACTTGAGCACAGTCAATGTGCCTGTATCCAACCTGAACAACGGTGACCCGACACTAAAATCAGTTATCACTCTCACATAGGAAAAATTGAAAGAACAAAAAGGTTCCCAAATCAGATAAATCTAAAAACCCCATGCTAAATTTTATTTCTCTAGTAATATAAAATAACACCACTATAAAAATTATCATTTCACAGAGCCTCATTTCTTTCACTTCAAATGTAATCCGTGGTAAAAACAACTAACACCATAGGACAAAATGAAGACACAAAATGTTGACAAGTTATTCCATTAACAAGAGACGTGGATATGTTGTTAACACTAGACCAGTTAAATAAGTATACACAAATCTATCCATTGAGTAACACAAATTGGGTAGATTGTACTATTGAACAAGGGGAAAAAAATTAATTGGAATAAAGTTTTACTTACCTCAATGGCTGTGGTGAGAGTTTTTGCTACAATTCCTGGTTCGGCTTGCCATGTGCCTAACCCAACAGAAGGAATCTTGGCCCCTGTGTTCAACTCAAAGAATTGAATTAACTTGGCCATTTTTTTTCTCAATAATGATGATCACGCTGAAAAATATCCTAACACTAGTTATGGGTAGTTTCACTATGTTCTGAGTTTGATGCAATTTATGTATTTATAGGCAAAAACATGAACATGAAGCAGTGAAGGGCAGACAGTCTGCAGTTGGGTGAATTAGATTTGCTGTCGTAAGTTTTATTATTATCCCGTGCAATCAGACAAGAAGAGTCGTTGGATGAGAATCTACGGTTCAGGTTTTGTGTTGTGTAGTGTATGTGAACCGTGGGATGGTTATTAATGGTTTGAATGAAGTGAGTGTGGGAATAGGAGAAAGACGTAACTGTAGGGAGTGAAGACTCTGGATAGCGTAAAGCTGATATATGCACACACGTCATATAGGAAGTGAGAAAAATCAGTGTTAATAGTGAAAAAGGCACGCCTTTAATATGCACAAAACGGTCACCAGTTTCGTACTTGTTATTCAAGTTCAAAATGACTTGTATTTTTAAGACGTCGATGGATAAATCTGTGAATAAAATAAATATATTTTATATAAAATTAAAGAATAAATAGTTAATTTATTAAAAATTAAAACTAAAAGTTTCTCAATATGAATAGATATTACTTATATTATTATAAAAAGAGGATTTCTTTTTTTCGTACAGATTTTGTTTTTTATTTTATTTGTAAATTAGAATAATTATTTTATCAATTTCACTCTTCAAATGATTTCTTTTAAATTTAATAATTTTTATTTGATTTTTTATTTTCTAAATTTTAATTATTCTTTTAAAATAAAATAATTATTTATGATAAAAAGTTATCTAAAAGAAACTAAAAATTACCTACAATAAAATTATAAAAATTATTTAATTTTATTTTGTTGATTATACTAATAATAATATTATTATTATGTTTTATGTTAAAAAAAATGTGAATACATGTGTGCATACAATTAGCACATATCTTTCTACTAGTTATTATAAATAAAATGAATAAATATGTTGTTGGTCATTTTAGTTTTAAAAATTGGAATTAGTTACTCATTAATATTTTAGACTAATTTAAGTTTTCATTTTTAAAAATACGTATGAATTTAGTTTTTTTAATCAAATTTTGTTAAGTTTATTTAATGTTTCATATAAAATCTCGGATAAATAAAGGTCTAAAAAATAAAGTAGTTTTGAGATTTTGAATTTTTATTTGAAAATTATTGTTCTTTTGTAACAAATATTAAAGAATTTCGCTAAAACCATAACGTAATTAAAATTTTCCTTTCAATATAGATATTACAATTTTCAATATTAACTATCCAAATCCAACATGAAAATAAATAGCTTAATACAAATCTTTAATCCCTTTCACATATACATAAAGACTTTAATCAAACTCGTACTGCAAACCCCTCTCTCTCTCTCTCGTAAATTACATTGCTTCAATATCATCTGCATACCTATTTGAGCTCCCATATAACACACATTATACGATCATCGCCATAGGCACAAACAACACAAACAAATATATGGGTGAGTGATACGCTGTCGTTGAAGCTATCAAATTAATACTACTTTTTAAGGCAACTCCAATATTGTTAAGTAGTATTCAAGAAAGTAGATAGGGTTAAAGTAAAATTGAGTCGTCTCCCAATGAATATGGAATTTCTTTTCAATATTTGACTTTCACTAGTGCAATCAAGGGAAATGACATCGGCTATTTTAGCTTATAGGCACCGGTTCTGCAACCGAGGCATATATAGGCGAAGTAAAAAGAGTAGGTTTTTTCCCTAGGTTCGGGACCGAAGCATAAGGGTTCAGATTCTAGCTCGGTTCACAGACAACCGAGGCTGAGTGTTTTTATTTTATTTTTTATTTTTAGTTCCAAATGGCACATCCATTTGTCCAGACCGCAAATGGACGATATGCAATTTTGCTATATTGGATATTAGAAACTTCTTTGATTGCGCCGAGTAGAAAAATCACTGTCATCTTCATCTTTGATGAAGGTTTTAAATCTGGCGAGGCCACCACTTCCACTCCCAACTTTGACAATAAATGTAATTGTGCTTCCTTTTCCAAGGCCCTCGCTCTCAATCCATATGTGACCTCCCATGAGGTTTACAAATTTGAATCAATTTTGTGGAGGAGTCAGACTTAATAGATGAAAGACAATCATTATTTACGCTTATTGTAATAAAATCCATTTAGCATATTGAGAATTGAGAGACTGCAACAAATTCAAAATACTATTCGATGATGTTTCCCCCTACCTTTTACAAATTGCAAGCCCAAGACCTGCACCACTACTAGAGGAGGATTGATATTCCTGTAGAACAGAGAAACCTGTAGAATAGAAGAAGAGGATGATTGTGCGTGAATCGAAACCTATAGAACAGAGAAACCCAAAAAACCCCCAAACCTATTACCTTACCTACGTCCCCGGCAAGTATTTCCATCAGCGTCACATCTCCTGACTCGCCGCCCAATCTCGCTGGAGAGAATCACAGCTCATCAATCTCCTCTACTCAGAGCCGTCGCGCTGCGTTTCATCGCCGCTTCCACCTTCACGCCCTACCACCTACGTCGTCAGCGAGTATTGCCATCAGCGTCATAGCTTCTGACTCGCCGCCCAATCTCGCCGAAGAGAATCACAGCTCCTCGATCTCCTCTACTTGGAGCCGCCGCGCCGTGTTTCATTGTCGCTTCCTCCTTCACACCTTGCCAGTAAGTCGACGTCTTTGACAACGACGGTTGGTGGGTGGACGAGATCTCCATGACAAATGTCGTCTGGCAGCGCCTTACCACCACGCAACTGCTAAATTCAGAAACTTTCATTTAAATAAACGAATCTGCAGTGAAGAGGGGGAATGCGAGCAGCAAGGGAGGCGAGCAGTGGTGGAGAACGTGAGCAGTGGTGACGGGGTGCAACGGAGGAGGGGCGACCACGGCGAGGGAGGCGTGACGAACGTGGCGGTGGAGACGCGAGCAGTGGTGGAGATTGAGTAGTAGTGGTGGAGAGCAAAGTGCAGAGAAAGAAGAAAACTCTTCGAGTTTACGCGGGCAGTAGCACCCTAAAGGTTTCAGCACCCAAAATAATTAAGATTATATGTCTCGGTTCCCTAGGCCACCTAGGCAGTAGCACCTTGACCAAAAAGGTGTCAGAGGCTACGTTTTACTTTATGCTTTTTTTTAGCGTTATGTGTTTTGCTTTTTTCTCATAACTGAGTTAGTAGCTCTATTTCCAAAAAGGTGTGATATGAAAAGTCAGAATAAAGTCAAATCTGAAGGGTTATATGTCTCGGGTGGTTATTTAACCGAGGTAATAAAGCTATTATGCCTCGGTTCTCTTGAAACCGCAGCCTATAAGTTCGCTAAAATTGCAAAACTGCCACCGCATTTTTATATGCTTTGGTTTTCTATAAACTAAGACGTATTAGCCGTGTTAGTATCCCAATTTTGCACTAGTGTTTTATGAACATTATGCAATGCTCAAGAATAAAAGTGAGAAACTATGCTAATGAAGTTAATGTTTGAGAAATGTTTGAAGAACAAAGAGGAAACTTAGAAACAATTATGATGAAATAGGCTAATTCCACTATTTTTTCAAGATAGATTCATCATCGATTATCTATAGATCATTGTTCAATTGATTATTGTTCAAGTTTAAAATTAATTAAAGTACATTCTTAATTAATTTGATGGCGATCATGCAGTTAACCAAAGTAGATTCTCAATCAAATGCAAGACCTTTCTAGATTATTCACAATTAATTCAATCAAAGTATATCCTCAGTCAAATTCTATTGTATTTAATCATGTCTATTCTTAAATCTCCTAACCAAATTAAAAGTTAATTAATCAAAGTAAATTCTCAATTAATTATAGTTGAAATTAATACCTTTTGATAATATCTTTCCTAGATTCAAAAAGATTCGACAAATATTATCTTTTGATATTCATTGATATAGTTAAATAAGGTAATTATTTAACAATATCAAATAAAATATCTTAAGATATATTTTCTCCAAATTATCTTTTAAAATATCTAACAGATTTAAACTTGCCCAAAATTACATTTCAACCCTTTTTATTTTATTCAAAAATTGCACAGAAGTTCAGAAATCTTCCTCTAATTGCACTTTAGTCATCTCTTTCTTTTTAAAATTGCATAGGAGCCCTCAGTTGACCAGATTGGACAAGCTTTGACCATTCAATTTCATGCTTTTAAATGAATAAAATTCTAATTTTGGTTGCACAAATAAACTTTAGAACATCCAAAATAATTTATGCAAATAAGAATCACATTTTAAGCATCTTTAATTCTCAAACCCAATAAATCCAATCGTCACAAATTATCTTTAAATCAATCATTTAAGCACAAGAATCTTATAAAAAATTTGAATTTTAAAACATAAATGTGAACATAAATATGCATTCATCAGTGAGCTCTCATAATCAATCTTTAAACACCAACAAAACACTTATATGTCAGATATTAAACCTTTTCACAATCCTATCACATCAAATAGTATAACCACATAGTAAGGCTATGACAATCAATACATTGACAAACCATACATCCTTGTATAAGGAACAATGATCAACCTATTAGTTCTACACAACATTTCCACTAAAGGCAACCCATGCCAATACAGATCGGCAATCAGAGGTCCCTCGGGAATTTCCTCTTGCTCTTTTTGTACAGGATGATACAGACTTCTCGCAAGAGGATTTCCGCTTACCTCCACTCTTACGAGGAGAAACCTTAGAAGCAGTGTTGACCGTACGGGAAGGAATGGTGGACTTAGAGATTGGAGGACGAGCGACAACAGAAGTAGCTTCTCCGGTCTTCTAGAGCTCTTCTTTACAATGAGCCATCATTAACATAAAAGCTTTACCTTTTTCCAAAGCATGAAAAAGATATGCGGCACAAAAGCAAATTTAGATAAACAAACTTAAGGAAGCTTACCAAACACTTTAGTACATAGAGTGTGGGAACCCAAGAAGCCGATGAGCGTCCGGGAAGAGGTCTTTTGAGGTAGATGATCAAGCTAACTTACCGCGTCAAGTTCATCCGGAGTCAATGCGGACTTTGTGACACCCGGGCACTGACGAGGGCGGGGAGTGATCGCCGGTGCAAGAGGCATGAAGTGCAAGGGGCACAAACAAAGAGCGGCTCCTAGCAGGCTTCCAGTGGAAGGGACACATGGATGAATCGAACATACATCGGAATGAGAGGGATCTAGAGACTGTATAGGTATAAGACTATACAATTGAAGGATAGCTTAAAGGGATTGATTTGGCTACTCATATCACCAAAATGCATTTGCTTTTCGGTAGCCTAACCCATAAGAACTCCATGGTTAAGTGTGCTTAGCCTGGAGTAATTTAGGGATGGTGACTTTTTGGGAAGTTTTCCCATAAAGTGTGCGAGTGAGGACAAAGCACATTGGAAAGCCTCGTGTTGATGTGTGGGGACAATCAATATTCCCTGTAAGTTGTCGGGGTGTTACAGACTTTGCCCATGAGATCACCCTCTTAGGATGTTTGGTCTAGTAGAAATGAATTTTGGGTCGGTTATTGTCCAAATAAAAGTTAGACCGACCAACCTCCTTTATAGCACCTTGAAGAAATTTGTCTTAAATTCTTTGTAGGAAGTATTAAATAATTTAAACAAGTGTCTATCCTTTAGGTGAAAAAGACAACCAGGACTTGCTAGGATGGGGCAAGGCACAAAAATAATAAAGAAACGAAGTAGGTGTAGGCATAAGGGCAAGGGCAATGCAAACCACTGAAAATGCTTGCATGTACGCCCACCCGTTCGGGTGAAGATGAGTTGGGGCCACATTCAAGTAATAGAGAACGCTTGTTTGGAATTCTGTAAAGGGTAGACGAATGCCAGGTCGCGGAATAAGGTGGAATTACATAGAAGAAGTCGATGTCATAACTTCCCGACCGTGACAGGCCCACTCATTCCTTTTACATATGGCCAGCTTGATACTATCAAAATCTTTCGCATTGGCTAGTATGCTAACTCGACTGGCAAAATCTATCAATAAGGCACAAGTAGCAAAAAAAGGGTGTATATAGTCCTACCTCATGGCGGGCCTACTCGTACCCAGCAATGGCTGGCGGAGGAGTCCTAGTAACCCCATCCCACTCTCTGGTGGTGTCAATTTGTATTTCTACTCCTTCGTCCGCAGCATCCTCGGACGAAATAAGGGTTTCGGGATGGAGAAGCATCTCCAGCAGCATCGTGTGTCAATGATTGATCCCTTCCATCGCTGGAACCCGAGATAAAAGACCTTATTGATGAAGACGACTCCCTTGCAACGTCAGCATACCGCCGACCTTCACCAGCGAGCTCATCGGACGACCCTGAGGTAGAAGACATGGTTACTTGGAAGAAAAGGATGCAAAGATTGGTTAGAGAAGAAAGATCAGTCGAAGAAGAAAGGTAGCGTGATAGTGACAGTGACCCCACCTCCTATTTATAGCTGAAAAAAGCGGTTCCCAGAATTCAATATCAATCGTCCATCACACTTGAATCGGATGGCTAAGGGAGTTCAATCTTTCAAATTCAACGGTCATGGATCTCATGTTTCCACGTGTCCTATGATCAACGGTTAGATAACTGCACAAGTAAACATTTTCGTGCCACTTTTCAACCGATCAGCATGAAATAAACCCCTTCACTATTGTTGACAATTGCTTAGGGCTTGGGGGACCTGTGTACTATATGGAATACACCGGTCGACACCATAGCAAGAATCAACTTACCTAATTGAGTAGCCAATCAGTCAGACCAGTTCGTCGAGGCAATGCATAACAAGAATCAACTTACCAAATTGAGTAGCCGATTGGTTAGACCAGCCGATCAAGGCAATGGTTATTTATGGAAGTTATTAGGTATGCAAACATGTATTAATGGCCAATTAATGGATTAGATTGCCTTATGCTCTACAAATATACGATATTAATTGTTTATTATTGGATTTGATTGTCTAAAAATATACTGTATTAATGGTTAATGAATGAGCTTGTCTGCCACAAGCCCTATAAATAGGTTATTAATGTTCAACTAATGATACTCTTTTCTAAGCTAATTAAGTTGAGACCTTATTGAGAAACATATCTGACTTGAACGTCATAGTGTCTTTTACAAGTTAACAATCCGTTGAAGTGGATTACGTTCGCAAAGAGAGTTTGATAATCAAAATAAAACAGGCTAAAAAATTAGACAATCAGAGTTGATTAGAGAAAGAAAGGACGATCGTCTCACGACTCTTTCAACCGAAACACCTTTTAATTTAAACAACTTAATTTTTGTGTTTTCTTTTTCTCTTACACTCAGTCTCATTCTTTCAAATCTATTTTTAAGTCTAAACATAAGGATGATGAGTGAAAATTATATAGATGATATACCTCATTCACATGTAGAAAAAATTTGACCATTTAATAGGTTCCATAAAAGTTCGATTTACAGGTGTTGTTGACTCAATTATGATGTTGGTTCTCCTATTATTTTGATTAGTGTGCCCACTCGCCATGTGGTGACGCGTGAGAGTGGTGAGGATAAATTTCAGAAATCAAGTTTAGTATGGAAGGGAACAGACCGGAGCAAGAAAAGGTTTCGACAAATGTCCAGCACTAAAGCACCAACAGCCACCTTTTTCTTTGATATAAAAAACATTAACACCTTCATTCATTACATTCCTCACCTTAATCTATAGTTTTTACAACACAACCGCATCATAGTTAAGGTTTTTGACCTATTCTAAACCAAATTAATTCCTGACACATATAGGCTGGTCGATCAGCCGCTAGCACTGATCTCACTGTCTTAGCACAGTAGTCACAGTCTTGCAAAGCATAGAAAGAGGAGCTTATCTGTTTAAGAAACCACCACCTCAAAACCCTAGAAAGTTAAAAATAAAAGGTGTTACAAGGGTTACTAAACAGAATGAACATCAGCATTATATATAAATACTTAAAGGCCCTTCCTTATCTTTAGCTCGTCATTACACAGTCTTCTCTTCTCTCTTTCCTTCTCAATACACACATTCATGTGATTTTCTCTCATAAAGCTTTACAGTAGAAAAACTAAGCTCCGAGAGTGAATCATGGTTTTTACTTCCATTCCAGCTTCTTACTTTGATGCATCCAATTGGCAGCAACAGGTAAATAAAAGACACGAGTTTCTTCAGTTTGTCCCCTCCTATGGCTTCTTTGTTCAAAGGCAAAAGATTTCAAAACATTAAACAAAATATTCTTCTTACTTTTTACTTATGTATTGAATATACCTGGCATTTCATGTCCTTCCTTTCCTCTTCTTCATCATAATTAATTTTGAAAAAAGAAAATGCTACGTATTATTTCTTTCAACACTCTACTTATAATTTTTTTAATTACGTAATTCATTAAATATTATGTATTACAAATTTTAATAAGTTAAACTTTTTGTATAAAACTTTATGTGAGTATATGAAATAAAAAAAAGAAATTCAGTAAATGAGAAAAAGGATGTTTAAAAAGTACTCTAGAGAATGTTAATAATATTTCTCTTATTTTTAACCTCTATTCATTTGTATTGTGCTTATACGTTGTAGCAACCAAATAACCAACCCGGAGGCAGTGACTCCAACTCTCAGCAGCTGCTTCAACCACCACCGCCACCACTTCCGGTTGCAATGCAGTCTCATGGAGAGGGT